>NW_023270085.1:2022182-2191501 GCF_011800145.1 Mirounga leonina
GCAGAAAACGGCACACCAGAGTGTCCACGGCCCCTGGCCCTCCCCCGGAGGCCCACGTTCTCAACAATCCTCATTCCCACCCTGTTGTGCCGCCCACCCCAGTTTGGAGCACAGCCCTGTGCAAGATGGAAGGCGTGAGTCTCTAATGAGAGAGCAGTGTGTTTCCAGGCAGGGCCATGTTCCATTCATGCCAAGGAGCTCAACAGCCACGGACTCTGAGGGAAACTTCCTAAGAGGCTATTCACCGGGCTGTTAAGGGAATGTGACAGCCAAACTCCGAATTCTGTTCACTGCTCTCCATTTTGTGGACGTGATCGCGGAAATAGGAATCATTGTGGTTCAAAGACAGAAGAAGGGGCTCCAGGAAGGTCAGAAAAGGGCTCTTCTCTGTTTTCTCATCCCCACCCCCAGCCCAAGAGAGCCTATTGTAGTTTCCCCAGCTCAGAGGTAGACAGTCCCACCTTCAGGTATATTTTGTCACCTTCAACATCCAAGAAATGATCCCCTGGACAATGTTCCAGAATTAGCACTCACTGAAAAGAAGCACATCTTTGCTTTTTCATGCTGTCTTCATGCAAAGCTGCCAAGGGATGAAAACAAAACCTAAAATGGAAGGGAGAAGGAGGAGGCCAGGCCCACTATTCTTAAAACACTTTCTTTTCAGTAGGACTTTTGCTTTTGATCAATCAACGCACGGTCATTTTCTGACCACAATATGGTCTGAAATGACTACAGTGACTTCAGATAAGGGTGTCACAGTGACACCAGAATTTCCTCTCCCCGAAGGTGGGTTGGGGAGGGGGAGGCCCCAAAGATGAGTTTCGCAGCGGTTCTGTTCCTAGTTTGAAAGGAGGCTTTATTTTCTTGGGAAAGCGTACGATTTTTTGCAGTGTTGTCCAATACTTTTCATTCCTTTCTTCCCTCCCTTCACACAGCAAAGAAGTTGTATCTAATGTGGGACTCCTGCAGTGAGGAGGTCATTGGGAGGGAGGAACATCCAGAAATGCATCTGCATGCCCTTTCCCAAGCTCACTGGCTAGTTTTGAAACAACCATTCTTCTCTCCCATTGTCGACCACTTTCCTTCTCCTTAAACATCAGGTCCCTGAATGCTTTAAGTCCTCTTGGAAATACAGGGTCTGTACAAATAAATCAAAGTTCCAGGACCCCATCCAGCCCTGCCACGCTAAGATTCGAAGTCAAACAGTAAGTACCCAGGACACAAACCCTGCCATTAACTCTCACATCAGGTCTGACACATGAAAACATAGAACTTTTTTTTCCCCTCAGGCTGCCTGAAAAAAGCAAAAGCAAAAAAGTGAACACGCTTTCCCTTAAGTAGATGGGGTCTTCAAGAGTCATATGTACTATTTTGGGGGCACCTGGGTGGCTCAGTCGATTGTCTGCCTTCCCAGGGTCCTGGGATGGAGGTCCGAGTCAGGCTCTCTGCTCCTTGGGGAGCCTGCTTCTCCCTCTGCCTGCCGTTCCCCCTGCTTGTGTTTTCTCTCTCTCTCTCTCTCTCTGTCAAATAAAAAAATAAATAATTTTTTTTTAAAAAAAAGAGTGATATGTACTATTTTTAAAATTATATCTACTTCTTTCAGGTGCCAGATGATTTAAGGAAGGGGGGTGGGATGTGAGCAGAGGAAATACGCAAAACATTTCTGCAAATAGGTTCCCCCAGTCTAGGTTTTAAAGGGAGAGGTCTTTTAAAATAATCCCACAAAGAGCATTCCTCTTAAAGTGCATTTCAAATATCGCTAAGGCATAGATCAGAAATTAATTTTTTCTAATATAAGGACACTATTTGATAAAAAAAAAATCTTTAGAAACTGGCTATCAGCAAATACGTTGATCTGAGATAGAGTCTTTACAGATGGCAGTTTGGGCTGAACTGTAAAAATCACAATTTCAGGAGGAGTACAGGAGGTTTGGCATTTTACAGTAATCATTCTGGATGTGCTCTTTCTAAAGTTGTTTCTTATTGAAGAACACATGACAGGGAGCTTTCACAATAGTAACTTTCATGGTCAAATAAAACAAGATATGAAGTATTTGGGGGGAAAATAAAGCCTTTTGTATTAAAACTAGATTTATGCGACCTGGATCTTGTTTCAAACAAATCTAGCCAGAACCTTGGAGATCTAACTTGGAAGTGCCTGAGAAATCAAAATCTCAGCCATCACTGAAACAACAAGTAGTTAGGGAAAAAAGGCAAGGAAGGAAGGGACTAAAAATAATTCTTTAGCTGAGCATACACGGACTCTCCCTTGAAATAGGTATGAAAAGTGACTTTTTAAGCAAAGAGAAGAATTACTATAAATGTGTAAAAAATAAAGGAATGGAGTTTGATCTGAGTTGTTTTCAAAAGAAATCAGACTTTTGCCCAAATTCTGATCGTGGGGTGTCATACCTAAAACCGGGCATGTTCTGAGCACATACGGATATACCACTTGGTGCCGGTGTGACTCTAGGAATTGGTGAAAATCTGAAAGTAAAATAATGGTGTACAATAATAGAGTTATTCTCTGAATCTCTTGACTGATAAATTCAACTCCGTCTAATTTGAATCCCATAAATCAGGGCCTCCTATTGGAGGAGGTGGGGGAGTCAGTAGAAAGTGGTACATAAACTGGGCTTCTCTAACCTTGAGGGGACCCTTGCTGGAGGCAAATGATATCATAGCATAACCCTCACCCCATGCCCTTCTTTCTAAGAATGCTGATCAAGATGATTCTTCTTGGGGGCTTTTCTCATGCTCCCTCCCACTTAGTCAATACAACAGGATGTCCCAAAGAGAATGAACCCTTGCCTCAGATAGCTTCTTCAGGGGCACTTTTTCATTTTGCCTTCATGAGTATTTTCACACAAGATCCTGTCAGTTTGGCAAGGCAGACACACTCCTTTGTAATTCCTGCAGTAAAAAGACAGCAGTGACAGCGGAACCAGTCCCATCATGTCATGCTACTTTTCCAAGCAAAGGGCCTTTCTTCTGGGGGACACTCAGCTTAAAGGAAGAGACACACGCTGGTATTCTCCCTGCACTGGAGGGGACTTTCACGATAATCCAGCCCACTCCCTTCATTTTACAAATGAGGGGAACACAGGCCTTCAGGAGCGGTGGAATGGCCCGCCTGAGGTAGCATGCCCAGTTCATCCCAGAGAAGGCCAGGCTCTGTGTGGCCATGCCCTCTCCCCGGGGCCCAGGATTTCCCAGCTTGGCGGGGGGCGGGGTGGGGGGACACACACCAGCCCAGTTTCCGCTCCTCAGTGCTGTTCACCTCCATCTTCCCAGAACTCTTTCCTTCAAGGGGCTACAAACTCAAGGCTCCTCCTCACGTCTCGGCACCGAGCCATTTTACCTCTAGGAAAAGTAAGCAACTCCCCCTGAAGGCATGCAGGATCGTGGTGTCCACTCCTGAACGCTGAACAGCAGGGACTTGAGAGAGTGATGCAGTTTGTACCCTCCTCACAAAAGGCCGAGTGTGCTTCCACGACAATAACCCTCATTTCCCCCAATCCCCTTGCAAAGCAGTGCCTGCCAACTGGCAGCACAACACATAAGAAACAGCCAGCCCTGGGCTTGTGTTGAATTAACTTTTTTTGTAAAGTAGGCTAATCGTTTGGAAACTGTCATTATGCAATTAGTATTCATTTTGAAATGTGGTTATTTATGCTTTGCCTGGATCAATGTCACACTCTTTCTCAGATGCCACCGAAATGCTATGAGGCAGGGACACAAGGTGCAATGGGTGTAAATTCAGTTTGCAAATGCGCCCAGTGGCCTGTATGCCTCCCCATGCAAAGTGTTAGATCTTAAGGAGACTGTCTGGATTCCCAACATTTACATGCAAATATTTTTAGACTCTAGGAAGACAAAAGGCTCCTTCTGAAAGCACACTCTGTTGTGCTTCACAAACAAGGGGACACAAGTGATTGAAGAGGCAGCATACAGGCATGGGCAGAATAATTGATACACCTGGATCCTTCTGACATGCAGCACCCAGACGAAACTAGGGCCTCTGAGAACTACAGACTTGGAACACGATTCCTCTGTTCTTGGCCCAAGAATCTTGGTTTGGGGAAAAAAAACAAGAGGCAGGGTAGGGGCCAAGGAATAGTCTCTGACCAGTTCCCCTTGAACAAGGGAGGAACAAAAAGATGAGGCAAAAAAAGTTTTAAAGTCAGGAGTGGAAAAGGAGGCCGTGGGGACCCAGGGGGAGAAAGAAACCCGTGTCCATGGCTGGGCCCCCAAGATGTCGCTGCAGGGTAGGAAGCTGGGTAGTGAGTGGACACTGGCAACTGGGTAGAGTCTCTGGGAGGTAGCCAGTGGGGCCCAAGGTGGTGGCCCTGGCCAGCTGGGCTTTACAAAAAAGAAGAAAGGAAAAACCGAACTCGGGTTAATATGCAAATCAGTCCCTAATATCTCCTTCCATAGTCCCCATCAGAAGGTAAAGCAATGGGGCTGCTGTCTTTTCCTCTCCTCTCTACTTTCCTTTAACTCAACTGATCACCTTAAGTGGTCTCACCAGGATTGAAATATTCAAGAGGAAAGAGGGAAAGGCAGGACAGAGAGGGGGTCCTACTATGTGATTGCCCCGACCCAGGTCCCCAGCCCCAGCACCTCAAAAAACACCCAGGATTCTATTTCTTCATGTTAACCGGAGGGAACTTCCAAAGATGTCCCGTGAATTCCATGGGCCCACCTACCATTTCGAAACCTCAACTCCAACAGGGAGTCATAAAGATATTGCAGGGTGCTAAACTGGTTCTTCTGTTTATTTAACACAGAGGCTTAGACTTCAGGCATCCCATGGCCAAGTCTGGTCTTCCCTCGGTGAACATATCCTATAGCTTCAGAACTCTGCTTAACACTCTTTTAGAGAGTGGTCAATCCATTCATTCCAAACGGAAAGTAAGGAGGCTGGTTACAAGCTGTGACTCTAGTAAATACGTGGGATGAAAAGATGAGGAAGTCATCTTTACAAGTCATGAGGTCACCGTCAAAGAGTAACAAGCAAAGCCAAGGCCAGAAATCAATCACCCTACTCCTCCTTATCATCTCCTCCCCTTGCGAACCCTGAGAAAGCTCCAATCCGAAGGCAAAATTCAAATGGTATTTTTAATAACTCTATTAATAGCTTCCCCACATTTCAGGGACCTCTGCACAAGTGTAACTTATCCTCCCACATAACTGATAAGTTTTATAATATTATACACCAATACCTCAATTAAATAAAATCACATCCGTAGGGAGCTTCAGTTTATCAGGATTGTATATTTATTGCCAGAAGAAAGCCAACTGCCAGGAAAGTCTTTTTTTCCCTCTCTTTTTCCTTTTTAAAGTCTTTTTTTGAATTTCAGGGCTTTTTTTTTTCCTGTCGTTTTCATTGTGTCGTGCTTTGTATAACCATTTAGAGAAAGTCCCAGGGATCCACACACATTCAGTGTAATTGCTTAACATCCTAGCAAGGAACTTGGATCCCTGGAATGATGACTCCGAGGCACTACAACCTCACAGCAGAAACCCAGAACCTGTCGTGCTCACTTCTGACCCTACACCTTTGCTTCTGCCATGCTCTTGCACCCCTTCTTCGTCTATTTTTTTTTTAAGATTTTATTTATTTGAAAGAGAGAGAGAGACAGAGCATGAGCAAGGGGGGAGGAGGGAGAGGGAGAGGGAGAAGCAGACCTCCCACTGAGCAGGGAGCCCAATTTGGGAGGGGGAGGGGCTCGATCCCAGGACCCTGAGATCACGACCTGAGCTGAAGGCAGACGCTTAACCGACTGAGCCACCCAGGCGCCCCACGCCTCTTCCTCTTCTAGCTGAGTCATTTAATGCTTGACCACTTCTCTCTTGCCTTTTCCTCCTCCTTTCATTGTTCCTCCCTTTCTCAGTCCTGCCTACCCAGCTGTCACCTCCCCTCCCGAAATCTCTATGGGCCTGAGTTATGGATCACTCATTTGACAAGAACCTTCATAACTTATGGCATCCTACTGAAACTTAACCATTTGTAGATGCAATTCTTGATGCCTTTACGTGCACAGTAGTACCCGAAGTTTCCCACTGGGTCTCCTTTATTTTCTTGATCCTCCATTGCACGCAGGCTAGTGCTTTACATTCAACAATAATAAATGGTGATAATGGTAACAGCTAGAATTTTCTGAGGGTTTACAATGTGCCAAATACTGTGCTGAGCAATATACATGAATTGCAATTATTGCTATTCTACAGATGAGGAAACTAAGACACAAAGAGGTTAAACAACCTGCCTAAAACCAAGAAACAGACTCTGAACTACAGAGAACAAACTGCTGGTTACCAGAGGGGAGGCGGTGGTGGGGATAGGTGAAATACGTGATGGGGATTAAGGAGGACACTTGTTGTGATGAGCACTTGCTGAATCACTATATTGTTGTTGTGTTTTTATTTAAGTAATCTCTATACCCGATAGGCTCATGGGCTCGAAATCACAATCCTGAGATCAAGAGTTGCATGTTCATCCGAATGAGCCAGCCAGGGGTCCCCTTGAATCACTATATTGTACAAATGAAACGAATATTATGCCATATGTTAACTAACTGGAATTCAAATTAAAAAAACTTATTAAAAATTTAAAAAGTAATTAAAAAACCTGCCCAAAATGACACAGCTGAAAAGTGACTATGATAGACTTCAAACCAAAAAGTCTTTGTCACTTTGATGTATACATGATCATTGAATTGAATATTGAATTCATTGAATTCCCCTTTAAATTTGAGAATAAAATGGACTAATAAATGTTTTCACACTTTGTTCAACAGAAATACACAAAAACAAGGGTTTCTTGTTAAATTTCAACTCATCAGCCAGTTTCATTAAGAAGAATAACCCCCGGGTGCCTGGGTGGCTCAGTTGGTTAAGCAACTGCCTTCGGCTCAGGTCGTGATCCCAGGGTCCTGGGATGGAGCCCTGCATTGGGCTCCCTGCTCAGCGGGGAGTCTGCTTCTCCCTCTGACCCTCCCACCTCTCCTGCTTTCTCTCTCTCTTTCAAATAAATAAATAAAATCTTAAAAAAAGAAGAATAACCCCATTTCTTGGGCATTCTGATGCTTTAAGGATTTACTTTAATGTATCATCATGCAATATTTCTGCATAAAAATTAATCAGACAAATTTATTAGGTATCGACCTGTTTTTTTTTAAATTTGTTCTTCTACTTGCACCATTCAAATGGGTTCCCTTTATTTTTCCCGTTTTAAGCTTTTCTTTTCTTTGGGTGAATGATAAACTGTCTGTGAACACAGGATATCATTGGAATCTGGAAGTATCATACTTTAAAAAGCAAGGCAAGGTCAGAGCATGAATGTGGCCAACTCCTCCTTTGAATCTGATGTTTTCAAATTGTTCCCATTTTAGTGGGGTTTTTTTTTTTTGTTTATTAGTGTAGTTTATCTGACAATAGTTATAAAAGTAGTTCATGCATCACATATATTGGATAGTCAAATTTTTTTCAACAGGGGTGCCAAGACCAGTCAATACAGAAAGGGCAGTCTCTTCAACAAATGGTGCTGGGAAAACTGTATATTACATACAAAAGAACGAAAGTGGATCCTTACCTTACACAAGATGCAAAAATTACCTCAGAATGGATCAGAAACCTAAGTAACCTCTTCCCCTAGGGGCCCGGTGTACAGCTTTATCCAAGTCATGCACTGGGCTCTGCATTATTGGCTCTTCTCTCTCTCTCTTTTGCAAGCACTCGCACATGAGATCTTTAGATTGAAAATATCCTGGAGTGGTCACATCAATCCATTTCATTCAGTGCTTCTTTTGGACATTAGACTGTCCCCACTAGCTATCAAGTTGCTCCCAGTGGAGGTCAAATAAGAAACAGTTGTCCACTTATGGTAGAATTTTTCCAGTGTGGAATTCTAATTGGTTAGCCCAGGAGTTCCGGAAATATTTGGTAAATCTAGTGGCCTAATAATTTGACGAAACTCCTCCCCATAAAAAGCAAGAACAATTCATCATCAGAGAAGAAAGCCTGGTGATCCCGGTGTTAGATGGACAAAGCCAGTGCCCCAGGAAGGTTTCAGGACTCAAGTCTGCACTAAGAAGTATTCAGGAAGAAAATAATTTTTTTAAATCTTACATCAAAAACTAATGATGTACTGTATGGTGACTAACATAACATAATAAAATAAATAAATAAAAAGAAATAAATCCTTTCAAAAACAAATTAGTGACGGGCACCTGGGTGGCTCAGTCGGTGAAGCGTCTGCCTTTGGCTCAGGTCAGGATCCCAGGGCTCTCGGATGGAGCCCGCATTGGGCTCCCGGCTCAGCGGGGAGTCGGCTTCTCTCCCCCCGCCTCTCCCCCAGCTCCTGCTCCCGCGCGGGCGCTCTGTCCCTCTCTCTTTCAAATAAATAAATACATATCTTAAAAAAAAACAAAAAAAACAAATTAGTGATTAAAACCCTTTTTAGTCTTGAATCTCTTAAACAATTAGTGCCATAATTGGAAAGGGCCCACAAATTCAAATGGACACAGACTATAAAAATGTCCCCACCGCCGCCACTCCAACCCCTCCTCCCCCAGTCCCACCCTCATCTCCCTAGAACCCAGCTCCGGCTCAGCTCTCAGTACCGGCGGCGGCCACTAGAGGGCCAATGCTTGCGAAGAGGGGGTAGTGAATGGAAGGTAAATGCCCCAGTAGTCCATGACCTACGATTTTAACGCCGGCATAAAAGGGATCAATCAGTGTAGTGACTTGTAAACGAAAATGATTCCTTCCTCCAGGTTGGGCTGAGCTGAGCTTTCACAGTAACCGCCCTCCGCAAGCGCGACGCCCCTGACCGCTTGCACCTGCCTGCCTGTGAGCCCTGGCCTCCCCTAACTTTCCATTCGAACAGCACGGGCGGCTCCCAGGAAACCGGGTAAGAGTAGCATCGGGCCACTCGGAGGGCGGGGAAAGGGGGTGTTCTCTCAGAGATTAAAGCGTTTACCCACCAACCTTGGGTCGCGTAGACCAACCTTTTTTGCAAAGTTGGCTGTTAATAGGCAATCAATACAAAAATTTCCAGCCTGGTTTCACAAAAGTCGAGCGGTAGGGTTCCCAGCTGAAAACGTTCCTACTCTAAATTCTCCCCAGTTCCCATCCCAAATCTCATACTCTTCTAATTTACCTCTTAATCTCATCCTATAACCAATTGTTTCTACATAGAGGATAGCTAATAGTGTGCTTTATTTTTGGTTTAACAATATTTCATAAGTATTTTTCCACATTTTATCATATTCTTCACATTGATCGTTTTAATGTTTGTGTTCATATTTTGTAACTTGTTTATAGTTTTTTTTCTAATACATAATGAGCAATCAATAGCTGTTTGTTGAATAACTAAGCATCTTTGCGTGCAGAGATAGAGATACAGCTTTTTTCTTTGAAACTTTTTTCTCGAGCTAAATTTCTGGGCCTGGAATACAATAGTCAGAGGGTAAAAATTTTTTCATTGCTCTGGCTACATATTGGCATGGAAGGCAGTGTACACAGAGTTTTGGTTAAGAACACAGTGCTTAGGGGTGCCTGGGTGGCTCAGTCAGTTAAATGTCTGCCTTTGGCTCAGGTCATGATCCCAGATCCTGGGATCAAGCCCCGCATCAGGCTCCCTGCTAAGCTGAGAGCCTGCTTCTCTCTCTCTCTCTGCCAAATAAATAAATAAAATCTTTTTTTTTTTTTTTTTTTTTTTTTTTTTTTAAAGAACACAGGGTTTGGACTTCAACAAAACATTGTTAGGCTGGTTCTGCCTATACTAGCTATGTGGGGATAGACTAGTTACTCCACCTTCCTGAATCACAGTTGCCTCAATTTTGAAATTTCTTTCTGCACAGAAATGTTATGGGGAAGGTGGGCATAATATATGTTGGCTACTCTTATTATTATGATCACCACTGCCAACACATGTATTTCCCCACAGCCTCATGAATATTTGGGTTTTATCTTTCAAAGCAATCTTTGGTTGATTAAATGGGTATAAAATGGTACTTTGTTGTATGCGTATTTTCTTGGCGCATAATGAGGTTTATATGTCGTACAGGTATTGACTTATTCCATGTGCTTCTTGTTCTGCAAACTGTCCTCTTCCCCACAGTTGGGATTATATTTTATCAAAGAATTGTGCTCAGGGAGAATAGTCTATTCTAGTTTTTAGATTTGATTTTACCTGATTTTAACTCAGTTAAAATTCCAGCTAAGATCAATTGTGCCCCATAGTAGGAGATGCACAATCCTAAGCTAATTTTTCCCTTTGCTATCTAGTTGTTTCAAAGTGCTTACCAAATATAAAATATTTTGCCCATTGTTTTATGGTGAATATTTGACATCTATTTATGTTATGTATGCCAAAAGCTACTTCCAACCTCTCTCCTCTGTTCCATTGATAAATATTTCACTTTTGAGCCAGGATCACAGTCTTTTTTTTTAAATAAAGCTTTTTTTAAAAAGATCTTATTTATTTGAGAGAGAGAGAGATCACAGAGGCAGAAGGAGAAGCAGACTCACCGCTGAGCAAACAGCCTGATGCGGGGCTCAATCCCCAGGACTCTGAGATCATAACGTGAGCTGAAGGCAGACGTGTAACCGACTGAGCCACCCAGGCACCCCCAGCATCACAGTCTTAAAGATTACTGCTTTGTAGCTTGTTCTAATGTGTGATGAGACAAATCCTTACTTATTAGTCTTCAGACTATCCTTTTTTTTCTTGCATATATTTCCTTTTTAATTGAAATTGTGTTAAATTTTGAAAATCATTGGAAGCAAATTGTCATATTTACAAATAGGTTGTCTTCTTGTTCAAGAACAGATCCATAGTGGGCCATTTTACAAATAACACCCAAATCTTAAATATTCTGTCAGTATTGCCAAAAACTCACAACTGCCCCCTAATCTATTTTGTCTCTAATAACGGGGGTCAATTCTCTCTATAACATTCAGTAGCTGTGGTAAGCAGAGTAATACATAACCAAGGATGTCCATGTCTTATTTCCCAGAATTTGTGAATATGCTATGTTACATGGCAAAGGAGAATTAAAGTAGAAGATAGGATTAAGGTTGTTAATCAGCTGACTTTAAAATAGGGAGATGATCTGGTTTATCCAGATGGGCCCAATGTAAGCACCAGGGTCCTTAAAAGTAAAAGAAGAAGGCAGAAGAGAAGATTAGAGTGATGAGATGCGAAAAGGACTCAAATGGCCATTGCTGGCTTTGAAGATGCGGGAAAGGAGTCATGAGTCAAAGAATGTAGGCTGGAAACAAGAAGGAAACACACTAGTCCCCAGAGCCTCCACAGGGGAACACAGCCCTGCTGACACCTTGATTTTAGCCTAGTGAGACTCATACTGGACTTCTAACCTACAGAGCTGTAAAATAATAAATATGTGTTCTAAGCCACGGTTTGTGAGAATACATTATAACAGCCATAGGAATCTAAAACATTAGCGAAGTGAAAGCTCTGTGAGTGAGTCTCCTTACACTGACCCTGGTACTCTCCGCCCTTAACCTTCTTTCCTTGAGGTCAGTAAAAGTTAGCAGGCCTGGCCCTGGCCCCTGCCTTTTCTGGCTCCCAGAACATAGGAGACATCTTTCCAGAAATCAGTTGCTTCTGCTTGGTACATTCTGGACCACTTTGTTTAGTCCTGTCTGCCCACTTTTGCACTTCTGTCTTCATGCCTGAAACACTTGGGAACGTGTAGGTACTCAGAAGTGGGGGAAAGGGGACAGGGGAGCTTGAAATCACACTCCCATTATAGCCTCACCTCAGGTCGATCAAACTTGTAAAATTTTCACACCATCCAAAGACCTTCTCAAACATACATTCTTCCCTTAAAGTCCAGAAAAGATTTCCTGGCATCACTAGGCACTTGTTTTGAAGTATGTAATAAGTGAGCTCTTAGGATGAAAAGCCCAGAGTCCATCCAGCTCATGGCAGACTGAATTTGGAATTTCCACATCAAACCTATTGTGCCTCTGACAATTAAAATCTTTTTTAAAAAAAGATTTTATTTATTGATCAGAGACAGAGAGCACAAGCAGGGGGAGCGGCAGGCAGAGGGAGAGGGAGAGGTAGGCTCCCTGCTGAGCAAGGAGCTCGATGCGGGGCTCAATCCCAGGACCCTGGGATCATGACCTGAGCTGACGGCAGAAGCTTCACTGACTGAGCCACCCAGGTGCCCGCCCCTAAAATCTCTAATATTAGAATGCTCTTTTATTTCAAAGTATAAAGTAAATTTTCATTCTATTTCATGTATAAAAATGTACAAAAACACAATGTATGAACCACATATGGCTGGGATTACATAAAATGGAACTAGTCTAAGGGGCTGGTCAGAGAGGAAATAAAATTTCCTTTTGCTGGGGCACATTGGTGGAGATAGTACTATTATAAACCACCCCCTCTTGGTAGCTTTCAGTTATTGTGCCTTTACTCTGTGCCAAGTGATGTGCTAAATAATTTAAAGGGATGATCTTATTTGGCCATCACATTAACCCTAAGAGTTAGGTAATGATATCCTTACTTAAAGATAGGAAGTTGTTGCCCACAGTCACAAAGTGAATAAAAGCTAGCATTCAAAGTCAGGTTTGTCCAACTCCAAAGCCCTTGCTCTGTCAAGTTTGAATACAGTGGTAAAGCACTGGGATGCTAGTGTTCTGGCTTCCAATTCTAGCTCTGCCGATTGTTTGTTCCAAGTGTTTGTTCCTGGGAAATTACCTAATGTCTATTTCTTTAGCATCTTTCTCTGTAAGACTGAAAGAATAGAGAAGTGGGGCGCCTGAGTGGCTCAGTTGTTAAGCGTCTGCCTTCGGCTCAGGTCATGATCCCAGGGTCCTGGGATCGAGTCCCACATCGGGCTCCCTGCTCGGCGGGAAGCCTGCTCTCCCTCTCCCACTCCCACTGCTTGTGTTCCTGCTCTCGCTCTCTGTCTCTGTCAAATAAATACATAAAATCTTAAAAAAAAAAAAAAAGAATAGAGAAGTGATGAGAGGAGTAAATAATAATAATATAACTTATGTACCTAGTACAACCCCTAGCTTCAGAGTAAGCACTCAGAAAATGGTCACTGCTCTTACTGCATACTGTCTCCTATCATCACATTATAACCTGTCCAGTCACCTTTCTTATGTAGCACAACAGAAAGGACTAGGAGTCAGTTGGTCTGAGTTCTTGTCACAGCTCTTTGACTATCTCTGTAATTGATCAAGCCACTTAACCTTCTGTATCTACGTTGTTTCATATAAAATTATGGCAGCAAAACCCTATATAAAGAGATAAATGTGTTATGCAGACATAAGGAATCATTCCATCTATTACTTTCTAGAGATCAGAATATCATATTCATATTTCTACTCCCATCCCCCTTCCCCAGACCAACCCTCCCTATTCTTATTCCTCCCCCAAAGAAAGAGAGAGGAAATCAGATGAGGTGAATGGCGTAGAGAAGAATTAAAAAGTTAGCAGAGTGGATATTTGATGATAATAAAGAATTGGTGATATTTTGGCTGTGATAATGATACTATGGTTATGTTTATAAAAAGAGACTGTCTTTTAGAGATACATATTGAAATATTTAGTGATAAAATGATATGTGTGGATTTGCTTCAAAATAACCCAGGGGTGGGGGTAGGTAGGAGTGTTGGATAACGGGTGAGGGCATTGATGTAATAAGATTGGCTATGAATGACAGTTGTTGAAACTGGGTGATGTGTGAATGGGGTTCTTCTTATGATTCTACTTTTGTATGTGTTTGATATTTTCCATAATAAAACTTTAAAAAAAATATCAAGGGTTGCAAACTCAAATGCCTACAGAGCCAGGCAGGTAACATAAATGAGGGAAGCACCAGATGGGGACCATGAAGAACCAAGAAAGAATATGTCTCGTCCACCATAGGGGATGGCCATACTCAGCTCCAGCTGACTGTTGCTGGATGGAAATATGGGGCTGGGCTGCCAGATTTTCCAGTTTTTCAAGAGAAGCCAAAAATAAAAAATTTTATATGAAATCTTCCAATCCTTAAAAGTTGGCAACTAATTCAAATATGTTTTATCAACACTGCGGTGGCCAACTAAAACAAGTCTGAGGACCAGATTCAGCCTGCAACTGCCAATTTGTAACCTCTGCCTAAAAGGCTAATTTTAGGCAATTTTCACAACTCAGAAGCACTAGAAAGAGATGGAAAGCCCTTCCAAAATCAACAAAATTAGAATGCCATCATTCTGCCCTGACCTGCCTCATTATAAGTCCTGCTTCCATATATGCTCTGTTCTCCACCTTCCATCCCTACCTGAGGTTCTCTAACTTTATCCTTTACTCTTATTACATAGGTCTGATCTCAAATCCGTGACCACTGAGGACCAAGATATCATGAGGTTCCAAGACAAGAGGCCTCATGATAACAAACGAAGCTTTAGATTCCACCTGACCTGACCCTTCTTTCTGACACATTTTGCTGCTCTTCTCAATGATAAGCAGGTAACTTGGGAGAGTCTTAAGAAACATTATGCCCAAAGGGACAAGGAAATAGGCTGGGAAGGGCAGGGCACCCTAGTGAAGGAGCAGGTCTTGTGTTATCCTTTAAACCCAAAGTAGTCACTCCCAACTGACAGCCCACAGGACAGGCATTTAGTGTGCATTTTCTGGTCATGGGGTGGAGGGAAAGGGTGGGTCTGTTCTGAGACCTCCACTCTCCATCATTCAATTCTTTTTCTATGACTACAAGCTTTTTTTAAAGATTTTATTTATTTATTTGTCAGAGAGAGAGACAGTGAGCACAAGCAGGGGGAGTGGCAGGCAGAGGGAGAAGCAGCTCCCCACCGAGCAAGGAGCCCAATGCGGGACTCAATCCCAGGACCCCAGGATCATGACCTGAGCTGAAGGCAGACGCTTAGCCGACTGAGCCACCCAGATGTCCCTCTATGACTACATGCTTATGGGATGTCTGAGAGGGTGATAAATGTACAGTTTTTTTCTCTGAGAGGTCAGGGCAGGCTTCCTTGAGAAGTGATGTTTTAAGCTGAAGAGAGAAGGATGAGTAGGAGTTAACCAGAGGAAGAGTGGATGGAAAAGCATTTCAGGCACAGAGGACAGCATGGGCAAAAGCCCTAAGGTAGAAAAGCACTTGGTGCTTTTGAAGAATCAACAGAAAGCCAGTACACCTGCAGAAAGGAGGAAAGTGGCTGGAGATATGGCTAAGGTATCAGGCAAAAGCCAGATCATGCAGAGCCTTGTCAGGCCTGAAATGGAGAGCCCAGTGTCCCATGACACCATGCTGGACACTATGGAGGCTACAGACACAATTCAGACTTAGTCCCTGCCCTCCAGTAGCAGACAGTAACCAGCAAGATGTTGCGCAAGTGCCACCAGGGTTGCCGAAAAATGTTACTGGAAGGTAGGGAGGAGGAAGTGATTACTTTGAATGGAGGGATTTGGGGAGGCTTCAGAGTAGAGGAGACAGTTACGTGCACCTTGAGGGATAAATAGGATTTCAACTGACAAAGACGGTGGGTTGAGAATTTCTGGCAGTGGAAGCAGCCTGCACAAAGGAACAGAGGCAAAGCAGTTCAGAGCATGTTTGGGAAGAAAAGAGAGCAAAGTTGGGGGTGGGAGCAATATTTGAGAAATAACACTATCATACAACACAACTTTGAGGAGGCCTTGAATGCCTAGCTAAGACATTTTGTCTTCATTCTCTTGGTAATGGAGAGTGACTGAAAGCTTTTTTTTTTTTTTAAAAGATTTTATTTATTTATTTGACAGAGAGAGACACAGCGAGAGAGGGAACACAAGCAGGGGGAGTGGGAGAGGGAGCCCGATGCGGGGCTTGATGCAGGGCTCGATGCGGGGCTCGATTCCAGGACTCTGGGATCATGACCTGAGCCGAAGGCAGACACTTAACGACTGAGCCACCCAGGCGCCCCTGAAAGCTTTTGAGTAGAGGAGGCCTATGCTTTAGGAAACTCTGGCAGCAGTGTGGTCAGGGAGGGAAACCACAGCCTCAGGGCTTTCTTAGCAATGTAACAATGCCTAAACACGGCTAGCAATAGGGAATAGAAATTACCCAGAAGAGGTCTAGATCTAATGACGCCTTGGGGGAAAAGGATACTTTTTTTTTTTTTAAGATTTTATTTATTTATTCATGAGAGACAGAGAGAGAGAGAGAGAGGCAGAGGGAGAAGCAGGCTCCCAAAGAACAGGGAGCCCGATGCGGGACTCGATCCCAGGACCCTGGGATCATGACCTGAGCCAAAGGCAGACGCTTAACCATCTGAGCCACCCAGGCGCCCAAGGATACTTTTTATGACTGTTTGCAATGGTCCAGTTTAGGGAAGTGGAGGGGGGTTGGTTCCCAAATAATGAAATATAGTGAGAGAACACAGTCTGTTCAGTACAAGTGACAGTAATTTGGGGGGCAGAGGGGAACAGAGAGACTGGAGAGAGAATGAGAGTCTTATTTTACCCTGTGTCACAAAAAAAGAATAGTCTGCCTGACTTTCACAAAGACATCTGCCCTGGCTGGGAGATGGGGTTAGATGATCTCAAAGGGGCCTTTCCCAACTCTAAGATTCTTGGAATGTGAAGTGGGCAATGAGTCCAGTGATATCAGAGTATAACAAATGCTGGAAAAAAAAAAGGGAAACTGAAGCCAGGCTCTTCCAATAACTGAGCTGAGCCAACACAGTCCTTCTGGAGGAGGAAAGGGAGTTGATAGTGAGGAAACCAGCTCCCAAAGGAACCAAAGATAGGAGCATCCTACCCAGCACACCTGAGAGGAACCCACAAGCTCGCATGTGGTCAGCAGAAGGCCTGGAGGGCTCCTCCCACCAGAGACATGACTCTGGGTTCTCCCATCTCTCCAGACCAGTCAAGCACAAGAGAACCACTGGCTCGCTTCCCTTTCAAAGATGGCATCTTGGGGGTATAGCTCAGTGGTAGAGCATCTGACTGCAAAGATGGCATCTTGTAGCACAGAACTTGACTGTTTTCAAGTTTTAGCCTAAGCCTGTCAAGCTCACCTAAGGGTTGGGGGTCTAGGTTTGAAAACCTCCTGCAATTTGCTAGTTTCTTGAGAGGCAATAATGGCTCCTACAATGGAGCAGTTGTTGACTCCTGTAATAAGTCAATGGCTGGGATAAAACGTTGATCATTCCTCCAGGGCCCTGCCCAACCACCTTCAATGTAAGAAGCTGGCAGAGGAAATTAACCTGGAGGGTAGTATAGTCTCACCTGGAACTCCATTAATATTCAGTACAATATCCCCAGATTCCTGTTAGCCCTAGGCTTCTGAAAGGTCACTTATGGCTTTCCTTTTTGGAATTTCTTGTTGGTACTGGAAGATACCCAGCCAACATGTACCTATTTAGGTGTCAGATTATTATGATCATTCATGTTTATGTTGCAGCCGTAACACATGAAATCCGCCTGTTGATTTGTAAAGGACAAGTCCATCTGCAAATGGCTGACTTGGTTCTGCCCAAAGGAAGACAGAAAAACACTTAAGGCCCCCAAATCTATTAGAGCTAGTAGTTCTAATGTGAGATATGAAGAATAAATACACTTCAGCTTAAACAGGAACTAATTCTACTTTCCTCTGTCTAGCAAGGTGATCAAAGCAAGTTTATAAAGCTTCAGTGCCTCACAAGTATACTATAACTATAATGGACTCATTATTTTATTTATCTTACTTGTCAAAAATCAGAAGTAACTTTATGTTTCCATTACTAATAGGGTTCTTTCAGAGTATATTGACATTTAAGTTGGTTTTGAATGGTCCTAAAGTATTCTCCACCTTGGACTGATATGCATATGTACACAACATATACACATAAACATGATATACATATATATGTATATATACACACATGCATGAACACACCCACATGCAATCATACACATATGTATGCATGCACACACAATCTACACAAACATATAGGCAGATAGATCTAAATGTGGGTATTTACACACATATAAACCTACAGATTTATATACACACATACACACACAGACTTATGCACCTAAAACCAGTACTATGATGAATGCTGATTGTATACGAAGAATTAGCAAATGTATTTATTTTCTTGTTTACATTGACAAACGTTTTCACTATGCTCAAAAATTTGTTACATGTCATTAGTGATAATAATGAGTCCATTTTGGATTTTTCAGGTCTTCTTGAATTTCACAAGTCTAATTCATGTCAAAATGTATTAAAGCGGGCATTGGTGGTATAGTGGTGAGCATAGCTGCCTTCCAAAATGTATTAAGATCAATATTGAAATAATAAATACTTTTCTTTTGAAATGGAAGCCGAAGTCAAAAGCTAATTAATATGTTTTAAAATATGTTCTCTATTGTGACATTATCCAACATAATATTATATTCCGTTGAAAAAGAAAAGCCTTCCCTTTTAGTCCCAATTGTATGGACTGATTTAAATATAAAAATATAATAGTTCCTGATAAGAAAGTTATCTGCTCTCTTTATTTTTTTAAAGACTTATTTATTTATTTGAGAGAGAGAGAGAAAGAGAGAGTGAGCAGGGGGAGGGGCGGAGGGAGAGGGAGAGAATCTTCCAGCAGACTCCCCGCTGAGCACAGAGCCTGACACCTGGCTCAATCCCAGGACCCCAAGATCACAACCCATGCCAAATCAAGAGTTGGACATCCAACCAACTGAGCCACCTAGGTGCCCCTTGCTCTCTTTAAATATGGGGGAGGGGTGTGAGTGTGCATATGGGTAGTAAATGGAAGGGCTGTATTCAGAAGGTTTTAGGTTATTTATTTGATCAATTACCTATATGCTATATTTCCCCCCAAATGGAATGCACCGTGAATGAACTGCTCTCTAATCTTTATGCTATAATGCAACAGTTGTAAAAATAATGGCAAATAATTTTCACCAGATCAAGGAAATTAGCTCAGAGATACCTCATAAAATCTATATGTGCACCTTCAACTTGTTTTAAATACTGCAAGCTGGAAACATGGTTTCCTAAATGCAAGTTTTTTTTTATTGTGCATGATGCTTTAAAATAATGCTGGGTTCGACCAAATGTTCCAAAACTATTTGTGTCTTTTCCTACCACAGATGATCATGACTTATGATTTTCTTACAGAATTGATGTCTACATAACTTAAAATTATACTCTATCATCAATAATTAGAAAATAACTGGGGCACCTGGGTGGCTCAGTTGGTTAAGTGACTGCCTTCGGCTCAGGTCATGATCCTGGAGACCCGGGATCGAGCCCCGCGTCGGGCTCCCTGCTCGGCAGGGAGCCTGCTTCTCCCTCTGACCCTCCCCCCTCTCATGTGCTCTCTCTCATTCTCTCTCTCTCAAATAAATAAATAAAACCTTTAAAAAAAAAAAGAAAAGAACTAAAATGTAGACTATAAAAATTAAAGTAACAATACAGTCCTACAACCAAGAGATAATGACTATGAACATTTTGGTGTATATTATTCCAGTCACCTCATCTAAATATACGTATTAACATACAGACATATATAATTTTAATGAAATTAAATCATATTATAAGTTCTGTTTTGTAATATTATTTTTTCTTAATATATCCTGAACATAATCATTTGGTGACAATAAAAATACATTTAAATCATTATAATTTTTTTATTATGTTCAGTTAGCCAACGTATAGTACATCATTAGTTTTTTTTTTAAGATTTTATTTATTTGACAGAGAGAGACACAGTGAGAGAGGGAACACAAGCAGGGGGAGTGGGGGAGGGAGAAGCAGGCTTCCCGCCAAGCAGGGAGCCCAATGTGGGGCTCGATCCCAGGACCCTGGGACCATGACCTGAGCCGAAGGCAGATGCTCAACGACTGAGCCACCCAGGCACCCCACATCATTAGTTTTTGATGTAGTGTTCAACGATTCATTAGTTGCATATAACATCCAGTGCTCATCACAACACATGCCCTCTTTAATACCCATCACCCGGCTTCCCCAACCCCCCACACCCCTGCCTTCTGTAACTCAGTTTGTTTCCCAGAGTTTGGCATAGACCCATTGTGTTGTATGTATTATGTTGAATAATTTCTAGAAATAGAATTACTGGATCAGAAGATACGCACATTTCAAAAGCTTGACACATATTACCAGATTCAGAATTGACCTTTATTACTTCTTATTTCTGAAACATCTCTTCTCTGTTATCACAAGAGGCTCTTCGTGATATTGTTGAGAGAAATACAGATTAACTAGTGTAAGGTGTATTCATCTAATGTTTGAACATTTGCTTACTATGACAAAAACAAAGTGTATATGTTTTATAAAGTAAAAAGAAGCTCTCATGAAAAGCTTTTAAGACTCATACACACCTATTTCCAAACAATACCATTTTCACCAAAATTTTACTACAACAAAAGAGTTTGGGTTGCTCTGAAATCCACTCTTACTGTGGAGCAAGGGCATTTACATTCTTTATTTGGAGTATCATTTGAAAGTCTCAGTTGAATTATTACAGTGAGAAATACTGCAGGCAATTGTCCTAAGTATTGTATAGCAGGTGGCTTCCACCTGTTTTTATTTCTTGAAAACTGGTATTGTACTGAAGGATATGTCTTGAGAACATGATTCTTAGCCCATTTTAACCAGATGTTGCAGAGAAAATCCAAGTGTGGGAAAATAATGTCTAACTGAAAAAATTTAAAGAGCATATATCTTTTTTTTTAAGATTTTAATTTTATTTATTTGTCAGAGAGAGAGAGAGAGCACAAGCAGGGAGAGGGGCAGAGGCAGAGGGAGAAGCAGGCTCCCCACTGAGCTAGGAGCCCAATGTGGGACTCAATCCCAGGACCCTGGGATCATGATCTGAGCCGAAGGCAGATGCTTAACCAACTGAGCCACCCAGGCATCCCAGGAGCATACATCTTTATGCAGTCTTTAAAAGGAAAGGGAAAATTATATATAAAGTTATCTAAGTGTTGTTTTCAGGTATCTGTATTGAATATCGCAATAGGGTAACAGTAATGGACAGTTGTTCTAGTCTTTGAATTAGCCCTAGAATATGAATAAATATGAATAAGAAGAAAAGGAAGAAAGGTTAGGGAAGTGTAGTAGATTCAATTATTGACTCAAATTCTTTACTCCACGTTGCATCCATGTCCTTTGCCATGTGATTTTGCAGTTCCTCATAGTAAAGGCCAAGTGTACTTCCATACCCTTTGACCTTGGGCATATGACTTGCTTTGGCCAATGGAATATAGATAGAAGTGATAGAGAGTCAGTTCAGAGCCTAGACTTTAAAAGGCAATGAATGTTTCTCTCTCTCTCTCTCTCTCTCTCTCTGTGTATGTGTGTACTTTTTATTTAGATGTAATTCACATAATGTACAATTCAATTAATTTAATGGTGTTTGGTAAAGCACAGTTGTGCAATGATCACCATAATCGATTTTAGAATATTTTCAACACTCCAGAAAGAAACCCTGTATCCTTTAGCATAGTCATTCCCCATTCTCCATATCCTCCTTCCCCAGACCCTGGCCACTGTTAGTCTACTTTCTGCCTCTATCGATTTGCCTACTCTGGACATTTCACATAAA
Source organism: Mirounga leonina (assembly GCF_011800145.1). Classification (NCBI taxonomy): domain Eukaryota; kingdom Metazoa; phylum Chordata; class Mammalia; order Carnivora; family Phocidae; genus Mirounga; species Mirounga leonina. The sequence continues at coordinate 2,043,777 of NW_023270085.1, forward strand.
TGGAATCATACAATATGTGGTTCTTTGTGATAGGCTTCTTAGCCTTAGCATATGTTCATCCATGTTGTAATGTGAATTAGTACTTCATTCCTATTTATGCCTAAATAATATTTCATTATGTGCATATACCACATTTTATTTATCCATTCATCAGTTGACAGACATTTGGGTTGTTTCCACATTTCCACAACTATAATAAATAATGCTTCTAGGAATATTTGTGTATAAGATTTTGTGTGGACAGAGGTTTTCAAGTCTCTTGGGTATATATCTAGGAATGGAATGCCAAACTGTGTTCTCAAGTGGCTGCACCATTTCACATTCCCACCAGCAATGCACCATTGTTTCATATCCTCACCCACACTTTTATTATCTAATTTTTTGATTTTGGCCATTTTAACTTTTTGTGTGAGGTGGCATCTCACTGTGGTTTTTTATTTGCATTTCCCTGATGACTATTGCCGAGCAACTTTTTGTGTCCTTATTGATGATTTGTATATCATCTTTGGAGAAGTATCTGTACAGATCCTTTGTCCACTTAACTCTTGTGCCTCTGCCATAGCCAGGAGAACAGCCTGCCCTGGGTAGCCAGTACCCCCAGAATGAACACACTTGGAGCAGATAAGGACCAACCAGCAGCAATGAGCCAACCCTAGTCAGACTATAGCTTGAAGCATAGTGTCCCAACCCAGCTGCCTAGATCAGACAACCCCTAACTGATATGTAAGAAATAAATACTTGTTATTGTGCCCAACTGAGATTTTGAGATTGTTACTCAGCAAAACTTGACTGATACAGGAGGGAAGAAAAAATAGGTGACATTACTAATTACAGATGGCAATATCTTTCTTTGCCTCCTACCTCCCCTCTGCCTCCAAAAATAAAGCAGGTACACACCTTCCACTCTTAGCATATTTTCTGACAGTTCTCTAGGTACTTTTCAAATTATCTCACCCCACACTTATTACTGCATTACTAGTACTTCCTTTTAAGAAGTTCCTGAAGAATAAAACTAATTCTATAATAGAAAAATTTAAGTCATCTGAATATATGGTAGTAATCTTTTTTAAAAAAGATTTTATTTTTTAAGTAATCTCTACATCCGACCTCTGGGTCTCGAACTCACAGCCCTGAGATTAAGAGTCACATGCTCTACCAACTGAGCCAGCCAGGTGCCCCTGAGTATACAGTAGTAATCTATCTTTTCATAATACTATTAGTGCTTAATTATGTCTTCCTTCTACCCATTCACCCTTGTGACTTAACACTCCTACCCCACCAAAAAGCAAAAAAAATCATCCCAGCTGAGAAAAATGTCACTTTCCCTCCTTTGCTCCTTACTACTAAGTGTTCTGGAATGTTTCCACCAATCAAAAAAAATACAAATAGCTAAAGAATTTGAATATGATTTTCATAGTAATTCTGGGTATTTGTAGCAAGTCATTGTCAAATATCCTCCCCTTGGCACATGCATTGAGTAAACAGGAGAGCTGAGGAGAGGGATGGAGAATAATAAGAGAAGCAAGCCAGATTAATATAAAAAATAAGTTCACAAATGGAGTCTTTTTTCAGTGGGAGGAACTACTCTAAAACTATTTTTACTGCTAGCTTTACTTGTTAGCCTAAAATTGAGGCCCAACAAACCATGAAAGAGAGGAGCCATTAAACAAAGTGGACAGACTGACATAATGTACTCTATAGCAGGACACTACATAAAGTAAACTTTCTAAGAGCAGCCGATCTGGTATGTCCATCACTTCATCACCTCTTTGGCTAAGAGCTGGATGTCATCTACAAGCACAGGATAGAGCAAATAAATAAATTGCAATGTTATCTCCTTAGATACTCAGTAAACAGGGATGGTACTTAGAATTTAGTAATGGATTAATTTACTAAGAGATCATTTCTTTTGGTCCTAAGATCACCTGCCTCCTATAGCACAGACAAATAAAGCTGCCTAACACAAAATGGGCATGACAATATCACTCTTTAAATAGAATTACAAAATAGAAATACAATAGACACACATTACAAGATATATAATAAAAAGTTCCCAAAGAATTTATGTTTTATTAAAACAAAAAAGAATTTATGTTTTTTATACTGCCCCAAATCATGTTAGCTTTTCATTCTATTAATATAAGGGGGGCACCTGGGTGGCTCAGTTGGTTAAACGTTAGACTCTTGATTTGGGCTGAGGTCTTGATCTTTCGGTTGTGGGATTGAGCCCTACATAGGGCTCTGCACTCAGCAGGGAGTTTGCTTGGGATTCTGTCCCTCTCCCTCTACGCTTCCTCCTGCTTGTGCACTCTCTCTCTCTCCCCCCCAAATAAATAAATAATTATATCTTTAAAAATTACAAGGAATGTTACTCTTAAAAAACAATCACCACCAACAACAAAACAAACAAAAAATCTTTAACTTTTGAGGTGACCTCAGCAAATAAGTTAGGTCCAGAGCGAGGCCGTTATCTCTGGTTGAGAATATTTCATGCCAACTTTTGGAATCTTTCATGAGTTTCTGAAACACAAAGTTTAAGCATTCAAAAATCAGTGTAATTACCATATTAACAGACTAAAAAAGAAAAACCATTTGATCATTTCAATAGATGCAGAAAAAGCCTTTGACAAAATTCAACCTCCATTTCTGAATTAAAAAAAAAAAAACTCTTAGCAATCTAGGAATAGAGAGAAATTTCTTTAATCTGTTAAAGGGCAGCTATGAAAAATCTGCAGTTAATATTGCAATGGTAATAAACTGAATGTCTTCCACTTAAGAATGGGAACAAGGGAGTTTCCTGGGTGGCTCAGTGGGTTAAGCATCTGCCTTCGGCTCAGGTCATGATCCCAGGGTCCTGGGATGGAGTCCCACATCTAGCTCCCTGCTCAGTGGGGAGTCTGCTTCTCTCTCTGCCCCTCCCCCCCTGCTCGTGCCCCCTCTCTCTGTGTCTCAAATAAATAAATAAAATCTTTTAAAAAAAGAATGGGAACAAGGTGGGGCATCTGGCTGGCTCAGTCAGTAGAGCATGTGACTCTTGATCTCAGGGTTGTGAGTTTGAGCTCTATGTTGGATGTAGAGATTATTTAAAAATAAAATCTAGGGGCACCTGGGTGGTTCAGGCAGTTGAGCATCTGACTGTTTCAGCTCAGGTCTTGATCTCATGGGTCATGGGATTGAGCCCCATGTCAGGCTCCACACTCAGTGGGGTGTCTGCTTAAAAATTCTTTCCCTCTGCCCCTCCCTCCACTCACTCTCTCTCTTTCTCTCTCAAATAAATAAATGAAATATTTTTAAAAAATATTAAAATTTTTTTTTAAAAAATAAAATTTTTTTTAGATTTTAAAATTCTTTTAGATTTTAAATCTAAAAGAAAAGAATGGGAACAAGGCAAGAAGGAAGTTGAGGGAGTTGAACCTATTGTCTCAGTTTTCTCTGTGAAGGAGGTAATGTTCTCTGCCAATGCCCAGTCTTCTCAGTCTATCATTCTGATATTGTTCAGAGTTATTGAAGAACTAATAAAGAAGGAAAAGAAAACTTGGCTTTGGGCAAGTAATGTAGAGGCCAATCACTTAATAGCATTGCTTACTCTGCAGTGATTCACTAAACATCACTGCCAAGCACTACACATGACATGAGATGCACCTCAAGGATTTCTGCTGTAGTGAGGCAGTAGTTCTCAAACTCTGGTATGCATTCAAGTCACCTGGGAGCTTATTAAAGTTCATATTCTTAGGCCCCACCTCCAAAAATTCTAATTCAGTAGATCTGGAATGGAACTTGGGAGTCAGAGATTCCATGTTTTAAAAAAGTTTCCCCCAATCCCTGATCCTGACACAGGAGGTTCCTAGACTCCATTGGATAAAAACTACGGTAAGGGTTATAAGACATCCTGAGCATGGCAACTTACATTTGCTGTAAGGGCATTGGATGACGATGCTCACAGTTTCCTCATGCTTCAGCTTCAGGATCATTTGTTTACAACAGCCTGGGCCGCAAAGACACACTTTTCTTCAAACTTTCCCTGCCCCTGCCTCCAAGATAACACTCTACCCTAGGCTTCCTCCCTTTGCTCTGGCTGCCCACTTGATGATTTTGATAAGGACTTGTTCTCTATTGAGACCTGTGACATTCTCAGAGGAAGAGGCATTTTGTGGATCACTCCCTGCTGAAATCATATTTGCTTCTGCTTCTCCACCTTCTTGGCCTGTACCTTCTCTCCTCAACTTCTGAAGGAGTCTGACAGAGTGGCACCCATTGTTGGGATCTTTTTTTTTTTTTTTTGAAGTAGGGCTATCTGTGTAGAAAACCATAGACCACATTATATATGCAATTAACACCCTTTAAGTCAAAAACAATTGTATGCAGTGAAAAGATACACTGGTAAATTGTCCTAAATTACAACCGTTTCTATCCACATTAATTTGCTTTGTACACGCAAAGTGCAGTTAAAAGAGCAGCATGATGTCTGACAAGCCCTGAAAAGTGGCACTTGCTGGAAGTAATTTAAATTGAGCACTATTATCATTTACAGATTTATTCTGTTTAGATTCAATAAGAAGGAAAGGCCTGAAAGCTTTAAGCTGATGCTAATCACTTTTGGTTCGGTAACTCCCTGCAGTTAAGTTATATATTTTTCCCTCTGTATCAGTCATTGTACCTTTTTGGGCAACTGAATATTTAAATGATCTTTAAATCTTTCACAGTTTCTCCCTTTCCCCCCCTCTCTTTCATCAAATTTAACACCGATAAATTTGTCATGATAGAAAACTTTGGGGAGAGTTGATCACAAACTCAAGGGGGGAAATGCAGCTAACAGAAACAGATCTCAAGAACAAAATAGGGCTGGTACCTAAGGTAATTTTATTATGCCCTATTGACATCCTCTACTATCAGCATAGATCTTAGAATGAATATTGGTCTTGGAAGGACACTTAAGGATCATCTGGTTCAATCTCCCCTTTTTTGATCGGAAAATTAAAGCCAAAAAGGGAAGTGGCTCCCCCAGGTCCCAAAGATTGAAGCATTGCCTTTCTTCTTTCCTCTCTTCTTTGTTCCAACTGGCCTTCACTTGTCTCTGGACCAGCCTGGACTCTAAGGTTAGCCATTTAAGTCACATTATGTCTAGAACCCAGGAACCCCAACCCATTTGACCTGCTTTGTCAGTCCCTAAAACTGAGGAACCCCACTTGTTTGCATTTACTGAATCATACTTGACTTGTTCTCTAGGACTTGCACCAACCTACTGCCTAATCTAGTAATTTTACTTCAGTAGTATTGTCCAAATTAAACCCATGCCTTCCTAATTCCTACTGCCAACAATCCGGTTCAGGTGCTCATTGCCTCTCCCCTGAATTATTATCACAAGCCTCCTAACTTTTCCCTATTACAGTTTCTCTGGCTCTGACCTCATCTCCCCTCCAACCCCAGTTCCACTCCATACATCTGGAAGGCTAACATTCCTAAAACCAAGTCATTTTATGACTCCTTTCCTTGAAACCTGTCAATGGCTCCCTAGAACCAACAACATAAAGTCCCAACTCCTTGGTTCAGCATTCAAGGCCTGTTAGAATTGGTCTTCACTTAATTATCCAGCCTTTTCTATTCTCCTTGCTGTTATCCTATTCCCCAAACTAGACTACTAGCCTTTTTCCAAAGGTACCCATGTTTTCCCTTTTTCTCACCTTCACTATTAATCTTTCTAAAGACTAGGTTAAATGTTCCCCCGACACAGAACACACTAGAAAATCTCCATTCTCTTTCATAGCATTTGATTACAATATGCTTTTAGAAAGAAATATTTGATTCTTACATCCTTCCTACTCAAACTGCAAGCTTCTTGACAGTGTGAAACATCTGCTTAATCTCTCGTTCAAGCAAACGTCATGGTTTAGCATGCAGCCTCTGGAGCAGATCTGTGCAATGAAAATATGTGAACCACATATGTGATTTTTAATTCTCGAGGAGCCATATTTAAAAAATAAAAAGCACAAGTAAAATTAATTATAATCATATATTTTAATTCATATCAAAAAATTAGCATTTCAACATGTGGCTATATAGACATATTATTGAGATATTTTATATTCTTCTTGAAATCAGGTGTGTATTTTAAATTTACAACACCTCTCAATTTGGACTAGCTACATTTCAAGTGCTTGATAGCCCCATATGGCTAGTAGCTATTGCATTGAACAGTGAAGTTCAGGTGTCTTGTTGCCAGGGTTCAAATCCCAGCTCTGTAGCTTATAGCTGTGTGATCTGGGCTAATTGCTTAACCCCTCTGTGTCTCAATGTGAGTATCTGCAAAATGGGAACAATAAAATGACCTACCTCATAGGATTGCAATGAAGATTAAATGAGAAAATGTGATGATGATGCTTTGCAGCATGTAGTGTCGTTACTAGTACCATCATCTTCCTAGTTACTGCAGGGTCCAGAGAGCATCCATGGTTGCCAACTAATACATATTTCTTGAACGAATTCTGCTCAGAGTTCCTCAAATAGAAGAGCGATTAAAAAGTAATGCTTAAAAAAATTAGCCTGGGGCGCCTGGGTGGCTCAGTTGGTTAAGCAACTGCCTTCGGCTCAGGTCATGATCCTGGAGTCCTGGGATCGAGTCCCGCATCGGGCTCCCTGCTCAGCGGGGAGTCTGCTTCTCCCTCTGACCCCCCCCATCTCGTGCTCTCTCTGACCCTCCCCCATCTCGTGCTCTCTCTCTCTCAAATAAATAAAATCTTTAAAAAACATAGCCTGAATATATGAGGTGTATTAAACTACAAAATCACAATAAGATATACTCGTCTTTTTAATGTATTTATTTTCGACCCCTCAAATTCTCTACACTTCTTCCTGGTCCCAGGGGAAAGGACCTGCTATCACTCCTATCACTGCTTATGAACCTTGGCTGCATATTGGAATCACCTGAGGAGTTTTAAAATCTTTTACCTGGGTCCACTCCTCAGAGATTCTGATTTCATTGGTCTTGGGTGGGGCTGGGCCATTGTTAGTTTTAAAACTCCCAGGAGATGTGCTGCCAAGGTAACCAGATCACCTTACTTTGAGCCCTTTTCTCAGAGTGTTCCACAGACCACTTGCATCAGAAATATCTGAGGCACTTCTTTAAAATGCATATTCCCAGGCTCTATTGCAAGCATCAATCAACAATATCTGGGAATATGAACCACCAGTCTACTTTTACAACAAGTTTCTCACATGATTTTGCCTTCTTGGTATTTCTTTTTTTCTTTTTTCAAAGATTTTATTTATTTATTTGACAGAGACATAGTGAGAGCAGGAACACAAGCAGGGGGAGTGGGAGAGGGAGAAGCAGGCTTCCCGCTGAGCAGGGAGCCCGATGCGGGGCTCGATCCCAGGACCCTGGGATCATGACCTGAGCCGAAGGCAGACGCTTAACGACTGAGCCACCCAGGCGCCCGCCTTCTTGGTATTCTTGCTACCTGTCCCCAGACACACAACTCTCCAGCTACTGTGGCACATAACAACACCCTTCCAACTGCACATGCTCAGAGAGTGGCCTATTGGCCTTGATTTCTAGGCACAAAAGGCCCCTTTCCTGTTCAGTGGGGTATTCTCACCCCCACTCAACTCCCCTCCTCCCAAACATGGTGGCTGTGTGGTTGAAATTCTAAATTTACTGCTCTGACCCCTCCAAGGCCTGGGTCTCTCATATTCCCCCATCTCATAGCAACAGGGGGGCTGACATCTGTTAGAGATAGGGGGCATGAAATCAGGGAAGGCTTCAAAGAGGGGGCTGCATTTGAAGTGGGCAGGATTTCCTCAGGCAGAGATGACAGAAAGAGGCAACAGTTCCAGCAAAGGTGTGACTTACTGTGGGAGATTCAAAGCATGGAATTTTGGGATGAGAGGGTCATAGGTTCACACTCTAGTCCTGCCCTTTTTAGCTCCATGACCCCACCCCTCAAACCCCAGCGCCTCTCCAGTCTTCTCTGCTCTATAACATACTTTAGTAGCTGCACCTGCTCAGGTAGGTGCCTATGCTCCTTTATCTCTGGGCAGGAAAAGCCCCTGTGAGACTGACAACCATCGCTGCGTACCACATCTCCCCCTTCTATACATGTGCCATTGTCTAGTGACAGCTGTTTTGTCTGATTCTCCTCCCAGTCTCCTGCGGTAACAGGACTTGCAGTGCTCTTTCTCAAAATGGTTGCCAAGTTGTTGAAATCATTTCTCTGACCAGTGAGTGCCCAGTTTGGTGTATTTTGTTATAGAGGGTTTATCCAGATTCCAGTCCTAATTGCCCCCCGGTTATTTGTATGACCTTAAATCAGGAGTTCTCGGTGTGGTCTGAGGAAGACAAGAATCAGAGTCACTTGGAGCATTAAAATATACATTCCTAGCTCCCACCTAGACCTGCTGGATCATAATCTTCAGGCAAGGAGCCTGGGGATCTGACTTTTTTTTCTTTTTCTAAACAACTCTCAATTGCACGTTTGCTTGGGGAAGGAAGGAAGGCTAATGAGAACATGAAGGAGTCTATAGAATAAGAAGTGGTAGTGTCAAAGAAAACGGTTGCTTATCGCACTCTTTTTTTTACTTATTACTCTTCTTTTCCCCCTTAGCCACGAAGGGCAGAGCTTAGGCAGTGGCAGAAATGTTGCTGGTTGTTCTGACTCTGCATTTCAAAGCTTACTGGGAAGCCTGGTCCCATGCCCAGGTTGTATAATCTTAGCACAATTTGATCAAGTTATAGTACTGTATTAAGAGAAAGTAATGGGATGGCAATTTCCCCTTCCTAGGACTATATGCTTTTTAACAGGGATTCTAGGAAATAAATCCTAAACGCAGGAATGGCGCTATGATTGAATTTCAACCCTGCAGCAGACTGGTAGAAAGGAGGGGGGGGCTACTGAAAGTTGGAGATATAGAGGGAGAAGATAAAGAGAATTGGAGCAGTTCTGCTGATACAGCGTTGGCAACTAACTCAAAAAAGGGACTAATTTTCTATGTAGCTCCCTGGAAACAACCCCCTTAGGGAATCACTGGGTGCCACTGGGTAGCATTCTTGTTTAGCCTGAAACCCCTGGCCTAAAGAGCATGCCTTCCCTAGGTAGTGGGAACCCCTGTAGAATGCATTGTGCGTACTATTATGCCTCCAGGAGTCCAGCTGGACCTTGGCAGAACCACAAGGCTTGGTTAGCAAAAGTAGCTGGTGGCCAGCCAGATCTATTTGGGGGCCTTAGCAGTTCTCCCTTCTCTTGTCTTGGTGGGTATTAGGTTAAATCTATTGTGATCAGTTATGTGTTTATATGGAAAGGATTTTTTTGTAATTTCATTTTATTTTATTTTTTAAGATTTTATTTATTTATTTGACAGAGAGAGAGAGAGGAATCACAAGTAGGCAGAGCGGCAGGCAGAGGGAGAGGGAGAAGCAGACTCCCTGCTGAGCAGGGAGCTTGACACAGGGCTCGATCCCAGGACCCTAGGATCATGACCTGAGCTGAAGGCAGACACTTTACCAACTGAACCACCCAGGCGCCCCTGGAGAGGATTTTTTTTAAACCATGAACTGTTTTGCTTAAAGAAAGAGTCATCACATTTTAACTTTAAAAAGCAATGGTAATGGGCAACCATCCTTATGTGTTCAACGGGAACCTGCAAAGCACCTATTTTGTATTCAGTACTGTGCTGTGCTGTCTCTTTGCCCTAGTATGTCCTTTTGCCAGGAACGCATGACAGCCTCCTAATCTTGTCTTTTAACACAAAGCTTAAATTTTTCTTCCTTGGTCTTCTCCAGTCCTAAGTGACCCATTTCACTGATCACTCTCCATCACATTGCCTGATTTTATCTTCTTTGTAGTGCTTTTGAGTACGTGAAATGATCCTTTCTCCCTCTGTTTCTCTCCCTCTCTCCCTCCTTCCCTCCCCATTCCCTCCCTTTCTCACTCACCCCCTAGAATGTAAGCTCCAGGACAGAAAGCAGGTCTTGGCTGTCTCTTTCATTTCAATATCCCCAGTGAGTAGCCACTTAAATCATATTTGTTAAATAAATGAGTGTGACACTTGGAAGATGGGAATCTTTGGCCAGGTCTTAAAGGACATGGCCATGGATAAGAAAGGAAACCAGCTTTCCAAGTAAGGAAGAAACTAGAGTAGAAGGATCAGTGGTCTGAGTTGACTGATGGCTGGAGGGGAGCAGCCAGCTCATAGCCCAGGGACCAGGTAGGGGAGCAATGAGTGCTGTCATTGGAGGAATGGGAAGCTTTGGAGAGAATACAAAATAGTGGGTAGGCTGCAAAGCCACAGATGCTGGGATGAGAATGTACATGATCCAAAAAGCAGTGAGAAAAAACTGTTTGGTTACTGAGTAGGAAGAAATGATGAAAATAGTGTTCAACAGTTTATCCTAAAAGAACAAACTAGAGCAAAATCCAGTCATGTTCTACAAGTGTGCTTTTTCTTCAAGTAAAACCTTGTTGGAGAACACAACCTAGAACAGATAAATGCCTTACCCCTCTCATGCTTCTCTATTGCTTTTTTTTTTTTAGATTTTTTATTTTTATTAAAGAGAAAGAGTACAAGCAGGGGGAGCAGCAGGTAGAGGGAGAGGGAAAAGCAGGCTCCCCGCTCAGCGGCTTAACCGACTGAGCCACCCAGGCGCCCCTCTCTTTTGCTTTTTATAAAATAGGAACTTAAGCAACATCATCAATAATAATGACACAATAATAATTCTATTGTCAGGCACTAATCTATACAACAGCCTTATGAGGTAAGTACTATTATTAGCCCCATTTTAGAGACGAAGAAATAGAGTTTGGAGAGGAGATTACATAATTAGCCCAAATTCAAACCCAAATCTGTTCCAGAGTTCTATTATCCACCATCTGTAACACTGGGGGTTTCAAAGATAAAAAATTCCATTTGTATAGTTATTGGGAAAAGATACCACCTTAAAAAAGACAAAATGATATTAGAATAGGAGCTTTCTGGACACCAAACCCTGAAATGGCAATGCTATATTTGTACTCTGCTCTGACATGAAGCAGTCTAAATGATTATGAAATACTGCATACTCTAAATGTATTATGAGGTACATCACAAGTGTATTATGATGTAGTATTAAGAGCAAGGGCTTTAAAAATTGGGGACACCTAAATTTGAATCACAGCTTGACTACTTCTCAGGGGTATGATCTTTAACAGGTTATTGCGCCCCTCTGAGCTTCAGCTGCTTCATCTATAAAATGGGGATGGTACTAGTACTGAGGTCATGAAGATGTAGTAAAGATTAAGTAAGCTAACAAAGGTAACCTGCCACTGCAGAGAACAAAAGCACGAGCTTTAGAATAAGATAGATCTGGGTGCAAACCTAGTGTGTGACCTTGGGCAGGATACTTTACCTTTCTGAGTACTGGTTTCCGTATGTGTAAAATGGGAAAGAATATTTACAACTCATTCCTCCAACAAATATGTATTTTTTTAAGGTTTTTATTTATTTATTTCAGAGAGAGATAGAGTGAGTGCGCACGCAGGGGGTGGGGTGGGGTGGGGAGCAGAGGGAGAGGGAGAGAGAAACTTAAGTAGACTCTGCACTAAGCACAGAGCCCCACGCAGGGCTTGATCTCATGACCCATGAGATCACGACCTGAGCTGAAACCAAGAGTCGGGTGCTTAACCAACTGCACCACCCAGGCACCCTTCAACAAATATGCATTAAATGCTTATAGTAGTAGGTGTTCCACTCAGTTTGGACATTAAAAAATGAATAATCTTTGCCCTTAAGGGGTTTACAACTTTGTAATAGGAGACAGCAAACACATAAGAATAATATATTATTACAAGTATTATGTTACAGTAAGGACCCAAAGAAAGGAGTCTACAATTCTATGTAGAGGAGTTAGGAAAGGCCTCATAGAGGAGATGAGCCAGTTGTGAGAGCTGAATAAGATAGGTTCTAGAGCATCAAAATGAACAATGAATGAAAGTAGGTTAGAAATGGAAAATGATGTATAGAGATTTAATTTTTTATTATAAAGTATAACATATACAGAAAAGTGCACAGGAAGTAAATGTACAGCTCAATGTATTTTCACAAAGTCACTATAAATGTATAAGTACCACACAGGTCAAGAAATAGCACCTCACCAGCACCCAGATGCTCCTCCCTGCCCTCTCCCTATTACTACTTTCTCCTTCTCCAAAGGCTACCATCACCATCACTTTTTAAAAATATTTTATTTATTTATTTGACAGAGAGCACGCACAAGCAAGGGGAGTGGCAGGCAGAGGGAGAAGCAGGGTTCCTGCTGAGCAGAGAGCAGGACACGGGACTCGATCCCAGGACCCTGGGAGCCTGACCAAAGGCAGATGCTGAAGGCAGACGCTTAACTGACTGAATCACCCAGGTGCCCTCCATCACCTTCACTTTTAACAGCAGATTACTTTTGCCTGTTTTTGAACTTCATGGAAACAGAACCATACAATAAGTGCTCTTTTTGTGTCTAATTCTTTTGTTCCACATTGTAAATGTGAGACTGATCCATGTAGTTATGAGCATACATCATGGTATAGTATACTATTATCTAAAGATAACACATTTGTAATTTTTCCATTCTGTTGTTAATGGAGATTTAGACTGTTCAACTGGGGATATTGCAAATAATGTGGCTCTGAATATTCCTGGTACACAAATGCAAACATATCTGTTGGTATATACCTACAGGTAAAGTTGCTGAATCACAGGGCATGTATATGTTCACCTAAGTAGATAATGCTAAGCTCTTCTCTAAAATGGTTGCACCAAAATACCCTTTCACAAGCAGTGCGTGGGAGTTCCTATTGCTCCACATCCTTTGTCAACACTTGGTTTTGTCAGTTTTTTAATTTTACCTATTTGGAAGTGTACATAGTAGTATCTCATAATTTTAATTTACATTTTCTTAATTACAAATGAGGTAGAGCACCTTTTCATATGCTGATTGGCCATGTGGAGATCTTGTGAAGCACCTGTTCAAGTCTCTTGCTCAATTTCTAGTCTTTTTTCTAAATTCTGAATTTTGCCACATCACTTTTAACATATTAAGGATAGTTATTTTTAATTTCTTTTTTCTTTTTTTAATTTTTTTATTAACATATAATGTATTATTTGTTTCAGGGGTATGGGTCTGTGATTCGTCAGTCTTACACAATTCACAGCACTCACCATAGCACATACCCTCCCCAAAGTCCATCACCCAGACACCCCATCCCTCCCACCCCCCTCCACTCCAGCAACCCTCAGTTTGTTTCCTGAGATTAAGAGTCTCTTATGGTTTGTCTCCATCTCTGGTTTTGTCTTGTTTCATTTTTCCCTCCCTTCCCCTATGAACCTCTGTCTTGTTATATTTTAAAGGATTTTATTTTTAAGTAATCTCGACACCCAGAGTGGGGCTTGGTTAAGCATCTTCCTTTGGCTCAGGTCATGATCCTGGGGTCCTGGAATAGAGCCCTCTGTTGGTCTCCCTGCTCAGCGGGGAGCCTGCTTCTCCCTCTCCCTTTGCTGCTCCCCCTGCTTGTACTCTCTCTCTCTGTCAAATAAATAAAATCTTTTAAAAAATTATCAAATGTCTTTTTTTTTAAGTTTTGCTTTTGACATGTTGAATTTGAGGTATTTAAGTGGAAATATCAAATAAAATGTTAGATAAATGAAGCTAAATTTCAGAAATGGTCTGGTTGATGATGTGAATTTGGGAAATGGTATTTAGGTAGTATTTCAAGCTAGGACTAGATGGAATCATATAGGGAAAGAATATAGATAGCTGTTTCTTACAACCAAGACTTGAGATACCAACATTTAGATGTTGGAGAGAGGAAGATAAGTCAGAAGAGGAGTCTAGTATAGTGTTTCTACAGACAATGGACGGCCATGTGGAATGCTGCTGAGACCAAGATGAGGTAGGAAAATGGACCATTGAAGTTGGCAACATGGAGATCACTGGTGACCTAAAAAATAAGTAGGTTTTTTTTTTTTTTTTTTTTTTTAATGTTCAGGAGCAGAAGCTAGAATGAAATGGGTATAAGAGAGAAAGCGAAGTAAGGAAATAAAGATAGCCAGTGTAGAAACAACTGTTTTGAGGCACTGTACTGTGAAAGGGAGCAGAGAAATGGGGGTTAGTTGGAGGAGATGTGGGGTCAAAGGAAATACTAGAGCCTGTTTGAAGGTTTTTAAACAGGGTGGTGACCCCATTAATGCTTTAGGAAGACTGATCATCCTTATCTTCTGCTGCAGAATAGAACTTACAGGGAGAGATCCAGATAATTGACAATTACAGTCTCAACTAAGTAATGGTAATGAGAATGGAAAGAGGGGACAAATGCATTCTCTACTGTGTAGAATGGTTACCTTGACTTATTTCTTCGGAGATTTATATATATTAGCCACCCTTATCTTGATGCATTTGTTTCTCAAATATATAACTCACTTAAGGGACTTTTGTCTTTTCCTATGATACTTGAATTAGCACTAAATGTTTGCTACAAATGATGATTTTTAAAATTTTATAATAATGTATTTACTCAATCTGAATTATTTTGGTAGGATTTTAACTGGTCATACTCCCTGTGGAAATAAATCTTTTTAATAACTGTCTTATTTAGATATAGTACACTGATGACAAGGTGATTTTCTGAAATGTACCTGAGATAAATGGAGTTAATACCACTAAGCAAACATAACATTTTTGTTGTACTGTGATCATAGATGAGTCATCAAGTAAAATGATTAATGACAAATCAATGTTACTAGGCTCTCTGAGTGACTATTCTTCTCTTGCAAGGCAGTTAGAAGCTCTAAATTTATAAGCTAATGTTTTTATTCTGGCTAGAAGGAGACACAGCATCTGAGTATTCAGAAAATTTGTGTGAAATTACATAAAATGATGACTACCTTATATTTTGGCATATTTTTTACCACTCAGGATATTGTACAAATATATAAAATGAAATCAACTACAGGTAAATTTTGGCTAATATAATACCAAGAGAACTAGTCATGAATCATCTTCATTTCATCAGCCTGTAAATGGCTTTGCTTTATTTTACAATGACTAGAACTTGTAACCTTAATAGGGAGCATTATCACAATCTAAATCATTTTTAAAGGAGCAGGGATTTACAAAGAAACAAACAGTATTTGTGCTTTCAGTAAATACTCTCTTAAAACAAGAGAAAATGAAGAATAATGGTGCTTAGATTTTTAAAATAACTCTGCTTGAATGAAATCGCCATTAATTTCAGATTGACACAGCTATTACTAATATTAAATTAACAAAGTTCTTCGCACATGTGCAAGAAACCATGGAGTTGTAAAAATGAAAATGAGAACCAGTGGGGAAAACAAATAAACCTCTCTAATTATAAGGCAGAATAGCATACAAGCAAAATAAAGGTACAATAAACATTTTAGTAGTGCTTAGAAAAAGTAATACACTCTACTTGGGAGGAATTAGGGTTGACTTAAAATGCACTAGAACTAGGACTTCAGAAATGTCTGAATGTGACCTCTACTAGTCCATAATGAAGTTTTAACTGGTCTATAGCAAAATGACAAAAATGACAATGTAGAAAAGGTTTTCATAAAGCTTCTTTAGATTATTTCCTTCCTGCTTTCTTGGCATTAAAAATAGGTTTCCTTTGGGGTAACTGGGTGGCTCAGTCAACAGCCGGCTCTTGATCTCAGCTCATGTCTTGATCTCAGGGTCGTGAGTTCAAGCCCTGTGTTAGGCTCCATGCTGGGCCTGGAGCCTACATTTAAAAAAAATAGTTTTCCTTTAATGAAATGTATCTTGGTCTCTTTAAAAAAAAAAATTTTATTTATTTATTTGAGAGAGAGGGGGGAGAGAGAAAAAGCATGAGTAGGGGGAGAGGCAGAGGGAGAGAGAGAAGCAGGCTTCCTGTTGAGCAGGAAACCCACATGGGGCTCGACCCCAGGACCCTGAGATCATGACCTGAGCTGAAGGCAGACATTTGACTGAGCCACCCAGATGCCCCTTGGTCTCCTCTTTTGTAAGACTTTGAAAATCAATGCAAAAGAATGCAAGTGATGTAAGGGCAGACAAACACTGAACCTGCTTATTTACCACGTATCCCCTAGTGCTTGATACAGTGCCTAGCATATAGTAGGCATCCAGCAAATATTGTTGAATAAATGAATGAGTCAGGAGCATCTGAGGATGAGAAGGAGGCAACAGGAAGTCATTTCATTGCACATTAAGTAAGTAATGTATGAGCTATCTATTGCTGCTTAACAAATTACCCCAAAATTTATCAGCTGAAAACAATACATTTATTACCTCCCAATTTCTGTGGGCAGGAATCTGGACATGACTTAGCTGGATGCTTGAGCTCAGCCTTGGATCTGTCACAAGGCTACAGTCATCTCAAGGCTCCACTGGGAAGGAAGCACTTCCCAGCTCACTCAAGGTTGTTGGCAGAATTCAGTTCCCTATGGGCTGTTCTACAAAGGCCTCAGTCCCTCTGTTCCTTGCCATGTGGGCCTCTTCACAGAGCATGTCACAGCCTGGCAGTTTGCTTCATCAGAATGAGCAACCGAGAGGACAAGAGTACAAGTGAGATGATATGAGGAATTCTTAATCTCAGGAAACAAACTGAGGGTGGCTGGAGTGGTGGAGGGTGGGAGGGATGGGGTGGCTGGGTGATAGACATTGGGGAGGGTATGTGCTACGGTGAGCGCTGTGAATTGTGTAAGACTGTTGAATCACAGACCTGTACCTCTGAAACAAATAATACATTATATGTTAAAAAAAAGAAGATAGTAGGAAGGGAAGAATGAAGGGGGGGAAATCGGAGGGGGAGACGAACCATGAGAAACTATGGACTCTGAGAAACAAACTGAGGGTTCTAGAGGGGAAGGGGGTGGGGGGATGGGTTAGCCTGGTGATGGGTATTAAAGAGGGCACGTATTGAATGGAGCACTGGGTGTTATACGCAAACAATGAATCATGGAACACTACATCAAAAACTAATGATGTATGGTGATTAACATAACATAAAAAATAAAATAAAGAGTACAAGTGAGACAGAAATCACAGTCTTTTGTAATGTAATCACAGAAGTGACATCCCATCACCTTTGCTGTATTCTATCAGAAACAAGTCTCTAGGTCCTTCCCACACCCAAGGGAAAGGAATTCAACAAAGAAGTGAATCACCACAACCTTTGGGGGCCACATCAGAAGGTGACTACTACAAATGTTGAGTAGACTGATTGGTTTGAGCATAAGGTAAATGGAGAAATGCATGGGAGATTAAGCTGAAAAGCAGACTGGGGTCAGGCAGACCATGGAGGCTCTTGAAATGTTCTAAGTTGTCTGCATTTTGTTCTGACACTCGCTGCTCAAAATGTAGTTCATGGCTCAGCAGCGCTCCTATCACCTGGATACCTGCTAGAAATACAAAACGAGCCTCTTGAATTAGGATCTGCATTTTAACAAGATCCTATGTACATTAAAGTTTAAAGAGTGCTGCTCTGGTTGCTAAGGAGACAACAGCTTTGGTGAAAAGATTGAACATGAAAAGAAAAGGAAGAGAAATGAATCAAAGATGACTACATTTTATGAGGATGCAAGATAGAATCTGGTCTGATAAAGGCATTAGGAGATTTACAGAAGAATATGGTTCATCCTCAACATCAGGGGTCCCCACACTTATTCTGCATTAGAATCACCTGAGGAACTTTTAAAAAGAAGTGTCCAGCTTCTTGAAGAAATGCTGATTCTAGGGCTGGAGCATTGTGTAATGCCAGAAAATAAAGCGCTCAAAATACAAATGGATATGGGTAGGTCAAAGGGACACTAGAAGCAACCTTCAAGAGTTCCAAATGTCCAAATGTGGAAAATTTTGAGCAATATCTTAGTATTAGGTTTTAGGCCAAAGTATAAAATAAATATTCATGAATCCATACTGATATCAATGGCCAGGTAGATAAATACATGGAGAAGAGGCAAATCTTCCATAGAGAAATCCCAATAATATATGTAGATACTTCTCGCTCCAGGAAGCAAAGCCTATTTTCTCTCTCTTCCTTGAGTGTGAGCTGGACTGCACGACTTGCTCCCAAAGAACAGAGTTTAGAAAGGGAAAAATAGTAGCTTTGCAATGAAGAGCCTGGCAACCACAAGCCAAAGTTAACGTTAACTACGGTTAAGTCATATCTACATTATGTACCCTCAAGATAATGTGATAAGAATGGCACCTCACCTTTCCGGTACTCCTCCCTAAATCTCAAAATGCTAGTCTAATTGTGAGAAAAACATCAGGCAAACCCAAATTGTGGATAACATTCCACAAAATGACCAATTCTCCTTATATTTGTCAAGATCATGAAAAACAAGGAGAGACTGAGAAACTGTCACAGACCCGAGGAGGCTAAGGAGACATGATGATGAAATACAATGAGGAATCTTGGACTGGATTCTGGTTAGAAAAAGGGTGGAATTAATGAAATCTGAATAAAGAATAAATAAGGAAATCTGAATAAATCTACAGTTAACAGTAATGCCAATGTTAATTTCTTAGTTTTGACAAATGTACCATAGTTATGAAAGACATAACATTAGAGGACTAAGTAACAGGTATACAGGAACTCTCTATACTGTCTTTACAATTTTTCTATAAACCTAAAATTATTCCAGAATCCAATGCTTATTACAAAACAATAGATGCCTAGGCCTCACCTCTGAGATTGATTTGTCTGGGTGAGTAAGGACGGTAGTAATGGTTAAGAGCCATTATTATTATTATTTTTTAAGATTTTATTTATTTATATGACAGAGAGACACAGCGAGAGAGGGAACACAAGCAGGGGGAGCGGGAGAGGGAGAAGCAGGCTTCCCGCGGAGCAGGGAGCCCGATGCGGGGCTCGATCCCAGGACCCTGGGACCATGACCTGAGCCGAAGGCAGACGCATAACGACTGAGCCACCCAGGCGCCCCAAGAGCCATTATTTTCTAAAAGTTCCCCCAGATAATTCTGATGTTCAGCCAGAGTAGAGAATCATAAGTCTATACTAGTGGTTCTCAAACTTGAGTGTGCATCAGAATCCTCTGGGGGAGCTTGTTAAAACACAGATTGCCAAGCTTCACACCGGGAGTTTCTGATACCATGGGTCTGGGGTGGGGCCTGAGAATTTGCACCTCTTACAAGTTCTCAGGTGATGCTAATTTTGCTGGTGTGGGATCCACACTTTAACCCAGTGCTCTATGCCAAAATTTGAAGGTGTTTTTCACGAACCACTGGAAAGTAGTAGCATGACATAAAGCAGTGTGATATAGTGGAAAAAGCACTAGTCTACAGCTCAAGAGACTTGGATTCTCATCCTTCATGTGTCATCATTCAGCTATAGGGACCTGAATGAATCACTTCACTTCTCTTGGCCTCAAGCTTCTCACTTGCAAAATAAAGGGACTGGTTTAATGACCATTATGTCAAAAAGTCTATACCTCTTTCAAGTTTTCAGATTACCATCTAGTTCTGTTATCTCAGGTTTGATGAACAAGTCTGTGAAATCTAACCTGATATTTCTAAAACATTAGTGGAAGAGTTTTCTCTAGAATGCAAGTTATGATTATGAGGAAATGACTATTTTAATCAATAAGCCAAAGCTAATACATCCAAATCAATAACAACCCCATTCCATGTCATCACCATACATACACCTAATCCAATGATGCTGTCATTGCCCAAAGTATTTCTAGAACTCTTTTTGTTAATATACATCAAAGCCCTAGTTTTTAGGCCACATGAGAAGAGCCAGTCCTTACTTTTAAAATCATACCTCGTTGACCAAATGTAGCAATTTCCAGGTTTCTTACACACATAAACCACCAGACAGCCTCCCAAATGATCCTTGGTTATTTCTAAAAACCAAAATGGCTTTAAAGGACAGAATCTTAGCCATTAAGGGGAAGAAAACTCATTTGAGAACTTGATAAAATATATGGAGCCCTCCTCAGAAAAATACATTGGCATGTAAAAAAGAATTGCCAACAATTTTAATTCTGACACTCCAGATCTGAGAAACTCCAGATCTAGGGAAATAAAGATTTACCAGTATCAAGAAAACCCAAATGTTCAGAAAAGACTTGAAAGGAAGAATTTGGAGGCAAATATTATGAAAGAAACAAATGCACAATAGGAAAAGCATTGGACTTTTCCAATGTGAATAAGGCACCTCAAGATTTGGATTCTGATTTGGCCATGTCACTAACCAGTTTTGAGCAAAGCAGTCACTTTCCACTGAGTGTAAATGTCCTCATTTGCAAAAACAGAGGTAAGAGAAAAAGGGATTGAGCTACATCAATGGTTCTCCATGTGTTCACTGGACCAACAGCATCAGCATCACCTAGGAACTCATTAAAAATGCAAATTCTCAGGCCCCACTTGAGACTTACTGAATCAGAAACTCTGGGAGTGGAGCCTGGCAATCTGTGTTTTAACAAGCTCTCCAGGGGATTCGGATGCACACTCAAGTTTAAGAACCACCAAGCTAAATGATCTCCAAAGTCCCTTCAAGCTCCGAAATTCTACAATTTCAGTCACAGCTATTAAAAAAGATTTCCTGAAATTAATTGCTAAGGGGTAAAATAAGAATCTCTATTTTTCCTTATGTCCCCCAGAGCATCCTTGCAAAACTCTTTATAAATAAATGGGGGGGGGGATATGGTAGAAGGGTAGAGGACCTTGTTTCATCTAGTGCCTTAAATTTAGCTAGGTATCTATCAAATCATTCTGAACAGCTGTGACTTCAACCAGAGATGTAAAAAAAGGATTGCTGGAATTCTACAAATAGAAAAGTGACCACTTTTTGCAAAGTAGGAAGTGCGAAGAACTGAATCTAAGGGGATATATTGGAAGGTAAACAGCAGGGTGGGGTGGGGTGGGGGGTGGGGGGTGGGGGGAGCCTGCCTAAGCCGGCTATCAGAAAGTGATATAGCCCTAGAGGGCAAAATTGGAACTTTTAGAAATCTGATCCAGTGAGAGATGTCCCTGCCTAAAAGGTGCTCAGGTGGCAAAATGGGGCAGAATCCTAGGTGGGTCAGTGTGGTCTCAGGATCCCCAGGGTGATGGACCGGCTCTGCCGGCTCAGGCACCGGCAGAGTTCCCAAGCATTGGAGATGGGGAGCCAACTACAGTCAGAGAGCCGGGAGTGGGTTCTCAGCTCAGTTTGCCATAAACCACGAATCCTGGCATGATGGGTGGCTCCTCTCCATGTGGGGGCCCTCCAAAAGGCAGAAACACGACAACCCTCCACCTTCCATTGGGAGGGCCAGCACGGGTGCACCCACAATTAGGCAAGCCCACAATTGGGCGACCACTTTTTGTGCGGGGGCCCTGCAAGCAACAGGCCCCCAGCGACCCTCCTCCCTCCCCCGGGAGGGGCCCCTTGGGTGCACACCTCAGGAGTCTGCAGAGTTTGGCTCACACACAAGTGAAGACTGCTTTTCCCTGAGGGTTTACTGAAGAGAGGGGGCCGCGATCTTTCAGCTCTGGAGCTGGAGACTGGGGCGCCACCATTTTTATTTTCATCCTCTAATGTGGTACAGAAAGCCTTCAGGGAACAAAAAATTAACAAAATAGATCAACACCCCAACATATAATAGTGAAGCTTGCAAATTCAGGGATAAAGAGAAAATCCTGAAAGCAGCTCAAGACAAGAATTCCTTAATCTAAAAGGATAGAAACATTAGACTGGCAGCAGACCTATCCACAGACACATGGCTGGCCAGAAAGGGCTGGCATGATATATTAAGGGTGCTAAATGAGAAAACATGCAGCCAAGAATACTTTATCCAGCAAGGCTGTCATTCAGAATGGAAGGAAAGATAAAGAGATTTAAGGACAAACAGAAACTTAAGGAATTTGTGATCACTAAACCAGCCCTGCAAGAAATATTAAAGGGGATCCTGTAAGAGAGAGCCCAAAAGTAACATAGACCAGAAAGGAACAGAGACAATATACAGAAACAGGGACATTACAGGTAATACAATGGCACTAAATTCCTGTCTTCCAATACTCTGAATGTAAATGGGCTAAATGATCCAGTCAAAAGACACAGGGTATCAGACTGGATAAAAAAGCAAGACTGACCCACATATTGTCTATAAGAGACTCATTTTAGACCCAAAGACACCTCCAGGTTGAAAGTGAGGGGTGGAAAACCATGTATCATGCTAATGGACATCAAAAGAAAGCTGGGGTAGCAATCCTTATATCAGACACATTAGATTTTAAACCAAGGACTGTAGTAAGAGATGAAGAGAGACACTATATCATACTTAAAGGGTCTATCCAACAAGAAGATCTAACAATTGTAAATATTTATGCCCCTAACTTGGGAGCAGCCAATTATATAAACCAATTTATAACAAAATTAAAGAGACATATTGATAATAATACAATAATAGTAGGGGACTTCAACACCCTACTCACAGCAATGGACAGATCATCTAAACAGAGGATCAACAAGGAAACAAGGGCTTTGAATGACACACTGGACCAGATGGACTTCACAGATATATACGGAGCATGCCATCATAAAGCAACAGAATACACATACTTCTTGAGTACACATGGAATATATTCCAGAATAGATCACTTACTGGGTTACAAATCAGGTCTCAACCAGTACCAAAAGACTGGGATTATTCCCTCCATATTTTCTAACCATAATGCTTTAAAACTGGACTCAATCACAAGAGGAAATTTGGAAGGAATTCAAATACTTGGAGGCTAAAGAGCATCCTACTAAAGAATGAATGGGTCAACCATGAAATTAAAGAATTTAAAAAAATTCATGGAAACAAATGAAAATGAAAACACAACTGTTCAAAATATTTGGGATGCAGCAAAGGTGGTCCTAAGAGGGAAGAACATAACAATACAAGCTTTTCTCAAAAAACTAGAAAAGTCTCAAATATACAAGCTAACCTTACACCTAAAGGAGCTGGAGAAAGAACAGCAAATAGAACCTAAACCAAACAGGAGATGAGAAATTATAAAGATTAGAGCAGAAATCAATGAAATGGAAACCAAAAGAACAGTAGAACAGATCAATGAAACTAGAAGCTGGTTCTTTGAAAGAATTAGTAAGATCAATAAACCCCTGGCCAGGCTTATCCAAAAGAAAAGAGAAAGGACCCAAATTAATAAAATCATGAATGAAAGAGAAGAGATTATGACTGACACCAAGAAAATACAATTTTAAGAACATATGAGCAACTATATGCCAATGAATTAAGCAAACTGGAAGAAATGGATTCATTCCTAGAAACTTATAAACTACCAGAACTGAAACAGGGACAAATAGAACACCTGAACAGACCAGTAATCAGCAAGGAAATTGAAGCAGTAGTCAAAAATCTATCTCCCAACAAACAAGAGTCCAGGGCCGGATGGCTTCCCAGGAGAATTCTACCAAACGTTTAAAGAAGAACTAATACCTATTCTTCTGAAGCTGTTTCAAAAAATAGAAAGGGAAGGAAAACTTCCAAACTCATTCTATGAGGCTAGCATTACCTTGATCCCAAAACCAGACAAAGACCCCACCAAAAACAAGAATTGCAGACCAATATCTCTGATGAACATGGATGCCAAAATTCTCACCAAGATACTAGCCAACAGGACCCAACAGTACATTGAAAGGTTATTCACCACAACCAGGTGGGATTTATTCCTGGTCTGCAAGGGTGGTTCAACATCCACAAATCAATCAATGTGATACATCACATTAACAAAAGAAAGGACAATAACCATATGATCCTCTCAATTGATGCAGAGAAAGCATTTGACCAACTACAGCATCCTTTCTTGATTATAACTCTCCACAGTGTAGGAATAGAGGGAACATACCTCAATGTCATAAAAACCACATACAAAAAGCCCACAGCGAATATCATTCTCAATGGGGAAAAACTGAGAGCTTTACCCTAAGGTCAAGAACAGGACAGGGATGCCCACTCTCACCACTGTTGTTCGACATAGTATTAGAAGTCCTAGCCTTAGCAATCAGATAACAAAAAGAAATAAAAGTCATTCAAATTGGCAAAGAAGTCAAACTCCCACTCTTCACAGATGACATGATACTCTATGTGGAAAACCCAAAAGTCTTCAAATTGCTAGAACTCATACAAGAATTCAGCTACATGGCAGGTTATAAAAATCAGTGCACAGAAATCAGTTGCATTTCTGTACACTGAGACAGAAGAGAGATTAAGGAATTGATCCCATTTACAATTGCACAAAAAACCTTAAGATACCTAGGAATAAACCTAACCAAAGAGGTAAAGGATCTGTACTCTAAAAACTACCAAACACAAAAGAAATTAAGGAAGACACAAAGAAATGGAAAAACATTCCATGCTCATGGATTGGAAGAATAAATATTGTTAAAATGTCTATGCTACCCAGAGCAATCTACACATTCAATGCAATCCCTATCAAAATACCATCGACATTTTTCACAGACCTAGAACAAATAATCCTAAACTTTGTATGGAACCAGAAAATGCCAGAGAAATGTTGAAAAGAAAACCAAAGCTGGGGGCATCACAATGCCAAACTTCAAGCTATATTACAAAGCTGTAATCATCAAGACAGTATGGTACTGGCACAAAAACAAACAGACACATAGATCAATGGGACAGAACAGAGAACGCAGAAATGGATCCTCAACTCTATGGTCAACTGCTCTTCAACAAAGTAGGAAAGAAGACCCAATGGAAAGAAGACAGTCTCTTCAACAAATGGCATTGGGAAAATTGGACAGACACATGTAGAAGAATGAAACTGGACCATTTTCTTACACCATACACAAAGATAAACTCAAAATGGATGAAAGATCTCAATGTGAGACAAGAATTCATCAAAATCCTAGGGCGCCTGGGTGGCTCAGTCGTTAAGCGTCTGCCTTCGGCTCAGGTCATGATCCCAGGGTCCTGGGATCGAGTCCCACATTGGGCTCCCTGCTCGGCAGGAAGCCTGCTTCTCCCTCTCCCACTCCCCCTGCTTGTGTTCCTGCTCTATCTCTCTCTCTGTCAAATAAATAAATAAAAATCTTAAAAAAAAAAAAATCCTAGAGAAGAACAGAGGCAGTAACCTCTTTAACCCTGGCTGCAGTAATTTCTTGCTAGACACATCTACAAAGGCAAGGGAAACAAAATAAAAAATGAACTATTGGGATTTCATCAGGATAAAAGTCTTCTGCACAGCAAAGGAAACAGTCAACAAAACTAAAAGGCAACCTATGGAATGGGAGAAGATATTTGCAAATGACATATCAGATAAAGGGCTAGTATCCAAAATCTATAAAGAACTTATCAAACTCAACACCCAAAAACCAAATAGTCCAGTCAAGAAATGGGCAAAGACACAAGCAGACATTTCTCCAAAGAAGACATACAAATGGCCAACAGATGCATGAAAAATGCTCAGCACCATTTGTCATCCAGAAAATACAAATCAAAACCACAGTAAGATACCACCTCACACCAGTCAGAATGGCTAAAATTAACAAGTCAGGAAATAACAAATATTGGCGAGGATGTGGAAAAAGGGGAGCCCTCTTACACTACTGGTGAGAAGGCAAGCTAGTGCAGCCACTCTGGAAAACAGTATGGAGGTTCCTCAAGAAGGTAAAAATTGAGCTACTCTACAACCCAGCAATTGCACTATTAGGTATTTACTCCAGATACAAATATAGTGATACGAACGGGCACATGCACCCCAATGTTTATAGCAGCAATGTCCACAATAGCCAAACTATAAAAGAGCCAAGATGTCTGTCGACAGGTGAATGGATAAAGATGTGGCCATGGGTGCCTGGGTGGCTCAGTCAGTTAAGTGTCTGCCTTCAGCTCAGGTCATGATCCCAGGATCCTGGGATGGAGCCCCGCATCAGGCTCCCTGCTCAGTGGTGAGTCTGCTTCTCCCTCTGCCCCCACGCCCTGCTCGTGCTCTCTCTCAAAAAAATAAAATTTAAAAAAAAGATGTGGTATATATATATATACAACGGAGTATTACACAGCCATCTGAAAGAATGAATACTTACCATTTACATCGACATGGATGTTAGTGGAGGGTATTATACTGAGCGAAATAAGTCAATCAGAAAAAGATAATTATATGCTTTCACTCATATGTGGAATATAAGAAACAGCACAGAGGATCATAGGGGAAGGGAAAGAAAACTGAATGGGAAGAAATCAGAGAGGGAGACAAACCACAAGAGACTCTTAACTATGGGAAACAAACTGAGGGTTGCTGGAGGGGAGGTGGGTGGGGGGATGGAGTAATTGGGTGATGGGCATTAAGGAGGGCACATGATGTGATGAGCACTGGGTGTTATATGCAATTGATGAATTACTGTTCTCTACATCTAAAACTAATAACGTACTATATGTTGGCTAATTGAATTTAAATAAAAAAATAAAATTTCTTAATTTGAAAAAAATGTTTAAAAATTAAAAAAAGAAAAATAAATAGTAGGTATTCAGATCTTTACCATGTGTGCCAATTTTGGCTTACAAAGAGCATTCTTGAACTCAAAGGTAGGTGAGACAGAAAATAACTGTTCAACTCATCTTTAACAGTTATTTCCCTCCCTTCCTGCTACCCAAATTATTTCATGGCTTACCAAAATAGTAAGGAAAACAGCTGGGTTTTTATCTAAAAGCAATAGATATCTCACTTTCAATAAAAATGTGAAGATATACTGTCAGGACTTAGCCAAGCAATAACAAAAATTATTCTTATACCTTAGTGCTAACAAAATGCAGAATGATTTTGAAATTAAAGTTACGGTTTTGATTTCAAGCAAGTAAACCAGATATTTGATATTAAGGAATTATTTTTATTTGTGGAGGTATATGGCCATATTTATATATAAAATAGGAGTGTCCTTATCTTTTAAAAATCTGATACTGAAACATATAAAAATGAAATATCATCTGGGGTTAGCCTGAGCATCATTGGGAGTTCAGGTAAGGTGTCTGGGGGTAGAGGTTAAAAGAAACAAGATTGGCCACGAGAGAAGAGTGGAAGTAGATATGGCTATGTGGGGATTTATTTTACTGTGTTACTTGACAATCTTTATAAGACAAACCTGAAAATATATAAATTCAGTTATCTGCTGCTTTTAAAAAGAAAAGGCATATAATGAGATCCTGGCAACCAAATGAATAAACTAAAATGTTAAAAATGTTATTTACCCTTTACAAAGGGAAATAACATTGTACCTAAATCTAGTATCTATCAACCTATTACTAAGAAACACAGATAATGTAATATAAAAATACCACTTAACCATGAGATTCAAACTGACTGGGAGAGGGCAGAGGACTATCAGTCCCAGCACAGTGACCCTGTTAAGGCTCTCACATCACAAGAATAAAGAAACACTCTAAGCAGTTTTGGAAAAATGGAGTCTTTAAGAAATCTTATTCACAGTCAAGTGAAATACTCAGTATTTGAGAAATTTCTCTATTAAACCACCAAGTCCCAACTTTGGTAGTGGCTTTAATTAAGTAGAAAAATGAAGCCCAGCTTGCTCCCCTACCTCTCACAAATCACCTACAACAGTTAACTGTGGGCAGCAATTTTGAATCACTGATTACTGTTCACTGGTAAGATGATGACAGTGGGCACTATATAAACCATCAAATCTCTAGTAGAACTTCCTCTGTCCAGTAGACACTTCCTGTGATGGTGGAGGTGTTCTGTATCCTGGGGTTTCCAATATGGTAGCCTCTTGCCATATGTGGCTACTGGGCACTTGGGAGTATTGCTAATGGGACCAAGGAACTAAATTTTAAATTTTAATTCATTTAAATAGCCACATATGGCTAATGGCTACCACAGTGGACAGTACAGTTCTAAAGTACCTAAGAGAAGAAAAACACACACACGTTTCACTTAATAGCTAACTCACATTTATTAAAAATTGAAGATTACAGAAAAGCATAAGATTTGCTTTATTAAACAAGCTCAATTAACTTACCTTCCACTAATCAATGAAAGTATTTAATATCACAAAAGGAATTTTGAAAATGAGGCTGATTTCAAACTCTGAAATTAAAAACGAAAGAAAAGCAGCTAAGACATTTTCAGGAGAGCAACCACAGACCTCCCTCTAGTGGCAAGAGATAAAGTTGCTGTTGAAAGTTAAGTTGCTTCTGAAACTATATAAAACTGCTCACAGACATTTCTTTTATATAATTATAACCTAAAGACTCTAGATTAATATATAAGGAAAACAGATATGATTTTTTGTAAACAAAAGTTAGACTGAATTTTCACTTGCTATGAATGCTATCTCTCTAGAAATCTGATCTCTCCAGAAAAAATGATTTGCCAATGGAAATCCTGGCTTTCAACGAAACTGAAGTTTATGGAGCCTTAACCAAACTGTGAGCAAAAGAGAGGAGACCTAATTCTTCTCTGTTGATAAATGTGCTGGGATGGAACATGGAAAGCAGTGAATTATGAAGTATAAAGTAGTAAGCAGCAGTGGGGTTTGTAAAAATTCACTGTACATCAAAAGAAACAATTAAAATATTACAAGAGATTTTAATACCCAAAACAACACACTGTTCAGTCTGATATTCAGCTTTAAAAGACAGTTCTGCCACATTGCCAGTTTTAATTACAACCATACATACACACTGAGATTTAACTACAGAACTACTACTTTCAAGTACAAGAAGGAACTCAAAATAGAAACGACCTGTGTTACAGCTATTGTCTTTCCCTTACAGCTTTCAGGAAAAACAGCTTTTATATACACTGTAGTAAGTACAGAATGTACAGAAGACAGTTATATATACAAAAGTGCATTAATATAGTAATACATTTAGCAGAAATACAGGAAAAAAATCCTGGTTAACAATCTGATACATTACAGTATTTAAGACTACTTGAAGATTCTCCAAACCAGTCAACTTTCTACTTGCTTTGGTTATGAAATTGATGCTACATAACTAACCTCTGAAACTGAAAAAAAGTGAAATTTTTAACCATCCGTGAAATGAAATGTTTTATATATACTTGTGTTTATCTTTAATAGCCTTTGACAATAGTCCTATTAAACTCCCAACACAAAGATTTAGAATGGATAATAACTATACCTAAATTAGAGTACTCAAAGAGGAAATTAAATTGATCCACTACAGGAACAGACATAGTCTGATCCATTCCTAAAAGCCTCAGCTAGATAACCTAACCCCAAAGTCCAAACTTAAATCCAATTGGTCAGCTACTATTGAAGAGCAAGCAGCTCCAGAAAACAAGCCATGGCTTCAGGCCACTGTTCCTTAGAACAAGTCAGAGTAGGTAAGTGTTAACTTGTCATTTATACATATTAATTCTACAACTACCTTTATATAGTCAAAATGCATATGTATAATTAGAGCAATTCTCCTCTTTTCTACCCCTAGCCCTCACCACAAAAAAAGAACACAGATTTCCACAGGTTCCACTGACCACAAAGATGTAACAAACCTGACAATAAAGAAAAAATACTATATATTGAAATCAGAGAAGACTAAACCAGTTTTTCAGAGTTCAGTATGAATGTCAAATTAAAAATTAACTTACCATCATGTGATCTAGGTTAGAACATTAATAACTAATTTAAAATAAAATTGTGAGGGGGGCTTAAAATAATTTTAATATTAGAAAAAATATGAAAATACAATTTAAGCGAGTCAACTTAGATCTGCAGCTATAGCATGCAACTTCTGTACTCTTATTAATAGCCAGTAAATTAGAGGAATTTTCAGGGTTCCTTCTAAGCCTTTGGAATAAATAAATAATTTTCCAAAGAAATGAGAATTAAGCTAGAATTCTAAGGAGCTATGTTCCAGATACTATGCTGACAGACATGCCTAGGTCTAAATATCTCAGATGTTTCTCACCCACTTAACATAATTTCATTATAAAGATAGAATTTATCTTACTTTGTCAGACTTAAAATGAATCCAAAGTTACCACAATACATGTGTATACAAATACTTATTTTCTAACTAACAGTCCTTTTCAGGATTAGATTTACCTCTAAGTTTAGACATGTTGAATGTCAGTGTGCTCAACACCAATACCATATTTGAAATACAACTGGGAATTTTCCTATCAACTGTCTCAAACTATAAACTGACTTTAAGTAACCCCCTCCCAATTCTAAGCAAACATTTCTTGAAGATAGAAGAGCTAACAGGTAATCTGTTAAAGGGGAGGGCAGTGTTCCAGCTATTACACAAATGAATGCAAAGAATCCCTAAAGTTCTAAGAGAATCAAGCTGCTATATAATCTCTGTTCTTGACGTACTTTTGTCTTGAAAATTATCTTTCCAGATACTAAGAATTACCTGGCATTAAAAAAGCATTCTGGCTTATGACCTTTTTCAGGGGAAAAAAATGAGAGAATACATTAAGCTCTACTTAAGGTAACTTTCAGTGTTCTTCAATGACCTAGCTGGGCCAAAAATGAAGTTAGGTAATGAAATTTAAGATCTGAAAGGTTACTGTTTTGTTATACACTATTACCACTGATTGGTTCAATGTAATGTTTTTGCTTACTGATATCCAACAGCATGGGGATTTTATAAAACAAATTACAATATTTAGATTATTTTTGAGTTTGAAAAAGCCTGATATTGAGAAAAAGTACAGAGTTCACCTTTAAGGCACATGAGGCTATAAAGTAAGCCATGAACAAAAGTCTCTGCTACAGAATCTGGAAACAAGACTTCTATATTTGTCAAGTACTAACATTTTTGGCTTAAATATGAAGATATATGATAAATTTCACAATTTTTAAAGCTCATCGGAATCTGGATACCTTTATACAGTAGTTTCTAGGAATTTTTCCTTTAAGAGGGAATTAGCACTTTTAGGAGCTAAATAAAATGAGGTCTCCACCCAATTCATAAAGTCATTAAATTACAAGTCAGTTTCTGGGATTAATTCAGCAATACCTATCTATAGTTAAATGGACAAAACTGCCCCAGCCTAAGAAAAAATGAGACAAGTCTCTCTCATGAAAAAAAGCATTATTTTATTCTATGTTCTTGTTAGGGCAGAATGAATTCGCTCTTTATAGTCCACTAAACATTATACTACTTTGCCATACTTTAATTCAGCTGTAAAACCGTAGAAAAAGACATGCCATTTTGTTTAACTCAAAGTTCATACATGTGGTGGGCACTGACAGACTTCTACAAGAGCTCCTTTTTTTCCAGTTTTATTGAGATATAATTAAACTTACATAAAGATCTCTAATAAAATGTTTTTTGAAAAAATCTGAGGGAACTTGATCATGCCCTAAGTTAAACAAAGGTTATGTTTAAAGGGGGAAGAAACTTATTTGCTCCAGTGTCCATTCTCTACAGATGACAACGGACACTGGAGCAAATAAGTCTCACGTTTTTATTAATTGGTTAGTTTAGATTTATATTTAAAAAGAAAAAATAATGAGTTGGATTTGTCTTAAACTCAGAGATATACCAGACTGAATAAATTATTACTTATTCCAAGAAAGAAAGAATTCCAACCTGAATTATCTACATGAGATATTAAAACAGAAAAAACACAGTATAGCACATTAACGAAAACAAGAGAACTTTTGTCTTTTACTGTTTTTTTTTTTTATGGTGGGAGAGATGGAGAAAGACTTTGTAATCTCCCTCTTCCACATCACAAGCAAACCCAGGTTGTTTTAATTTTTTTCTTTTAATCAGAGGAATTACTTTCAATCTCCTCTAAACCAACTTTATGGGCAATCTCTAATTTATAGTACTGTAAAGACAGTGCATCCAGATTTACACAAAATTTCATGGCATACTTTACTATAAACACTCAAATCTTTATAAACTTTTAAAACTGGCTTTGTGGTGCTTTGGTAAATTTGTTTAATAGTGACTTAAGTTAAATCTAAGGTAATAAGACTGTGATTGTTGGGAGAGTGGAAAAATTGGTCTTACTTTATCATGACCCTGTTAGGACTTTCTTTTACTGGTCATTGTCAATTGTTTCCAAGTATTTAACAGATAAATGCTGCTCTATGGTCTCCAAAAGTGGCCTGTTTTCCTGGAAGAGTAGGTAAAGAGAACAGACAAGTCATTCTCTGGGATTCTGCTTTTGCTAGGAGCAGGTAGAAAATTCAGATTTGCTCTTCTCTCCTTTTACTCCTCCTATACTTGGAAGGGAAAACACAATGAGGGTTACCTTCCTCAAAGTATTCTGGGGTCTAACCCCAAGCTCTCTTTGGGCCCTCTAAAGGTGGCTAGGAGCATCAAAGAAAGGGTAAGAGGAAAGTCAGAGGGAGTAATCCAACTGATAACCATATACACATACTTTCATTTTAGGTAAAATTTTTAAGTATGAATTTAGTAGTCTTCGTAATCTACCATACCACAGACCTCAGCAAAGCTGCAATACATCAATTTTTATCCTCAGTTTCAATTCTTTAACCTTCAAGGAATTAAAATAATATCAAGTTTTCAAAACACATGATTGTAAGCCAAGGTTAAGCCTTTATATCAACTGAGAATTAAGAATTTAAGTCTATCTCTTTCTTAACGAGTCACTTGATATGATAAAGTTAAAAAAAGTAAAAATCCTATCAACCTGACTCTAGAGTTTAAAAAAACATTGATTACAACTCCTTCTACAGAATCATGATTACCTCCCAAGTTATCCACAATAAAAAGAAAATTATGAAAGTCAGCAGTTTGATTGTCAGTAGTATCAGTTTCCATCTTCTTTAACCCACGTGAATGCTTAAAGACATGTGGTAGAAGAAAAGGAATTACACTACTCCTAATGTTCATGATAACAAACTCTCCATGAAAACATTTAAAGAAACTCCATGATTTCACATCTAAAATTAGACTTCTATTAACAGCCAACAAGCTATGGTTTTTTCCTACATCTCACTGTTCTGTGTATTTCTAGTGATTTATAGAGAAGTTTAGGAGAACTGTAAGGGTTTTCTTCAGTTAACTTTGAACATTAACCTGTTCACATGCCAGAAGCTGTTATACCAAATATTTAAAAATTAGAGCTGTGCTGGAAAAAAAAAATGACCTACAAAAAGAACTTAAGACATAGTTTTTGCCTTTGAGACAGCTTCACAGCCTAAAATTTCAAAAAGCAGTGGAAAAGCAGAATCGGTTGTTTTGCTTAATTGCTTTCTCCATTTGAATATTAATCAATATAGCATCAAGTCTAAAGTTCAGCTACTAATAACATTATTTCCTCAGTAGTCCTCACTTACAAAAGGATTCTGAATTTACATAAAGTGAAAAACAAACCTAACAGGAAAGACCTTAGGGCCTGTTATTACACCTTTAAGTTAATAACAAATGAAAACAGAACCAAACCTAATGAAGGCACTATTGTAAACAGCAATCCACACCCCACCCCCACAACCTCAAAAAAGGATTTTCACTAGGAATTGAGAATTATACTATGGCCCTTTAGAAAAGGCAAACTAAGGAACTGTAACATTAAAAAGGAAACTGAATTATGATCGCTACGTACGTACCTATACTGACATAATAAACTACTTGTCAGCAGTACCTTGAAATCCTCTAAACTGTAAAAGTACTAATTCTTGAAAAAGCCCACTTAAACCACCCTAAAGTCTAAATAGTCAAAACATTTACTAAATTAGTGGTTCTTAAAACAAGAGCTGCGTGCAACAGAATAACCTGGTGCTTGTTAAAACACAATGCTGGGCCCCTCCTCCAGGGTTTCTGATTCACTGGATCTGGAATGGGGCCTGGTAGTATGCATTTCTAACAACTTCTCAGGTGATGCTGAAGCTGCTGGTCCAGGGACCACCTGCTGAGAACCACTGGCCTAAATTAATGGTACATCAGCACAGCCCTAACCAAAAATTTGGTCAAGATGCATGTAAACAAATAAAAGGACAGAATACTTAAATGCTTAGAAAGAATGCTGATAAATTCACCCTTATTACATCAAAACATCTACATCTGCTTCGTGGTCTTCCTCAGTCACTTTCAAGGACAGCACTTCTTCATTAAGGAAGAGCCCACTGAGCCTCTCCTTCCGAGCCTGCCTCTGTTCTTTCAGCTGCCTCTTGCGTAAAGCCTTCTGCTGTAACTTCCGCTGCTTGGATCGCTTCTGTCAAAATACAAATTTCTAAATCAGTAAGGTTCAGTTCTGGCATATCCACCCCAGAATACTTTATGGATCAAATTCTATATTTTCAGAATCTCTGGAGATGTTCAAATTCCTCTGCAGTACGATCCTGGTTCCAGTAAGTGAGCCACTGGCTTAGACTTGAAAATGATTCTTCAAGATCCTATTTTTATGGTATTTGACCAGTGAATCTTAGGAAGAATTGAAACCCGATCATTTTGCCTAGTTATGGATAATCAGTCATTTCCAAGCCTCTTTTTTTTTTTTTTCTTACCAGATTAAGGTACATTGGCGTCACTGCGGAGTGAACACATAATAAACAATACTGAATACCAATGTAGAGAACATTGCCAAAATCTCTAATGCTTATGCTTTTAAGGTGTCTTTTATCCAAAAGCAGAAGCGATTTTACAATGGCTGGGAAAGAATCATGTCTTTTCCATATTAGGCAAATACCATCTTAAAAGCCCATTAGAAACCCAGTGGGTACTCCCATTCCTTGTCACTGGTGAACTGATGCAAAAAAGGAATGACCACATATCCAGAGGAATCCCCAGGCAACCAACAAAGCTGGCTATGTTTCTGCTACTTTGGTAAGAGCCAGGGAAGGAATCACTGTCTATCTTCTAGTCACCCACTGGGTTCCCAAAGAGTTATAGAGATACCCTTCTCTTCCTTAAGTTGGCTCCAAACTGTCACCACTGCAAGGAACCGAACTTACCTAAGCACCACAAAACCATTCTAAATACACTTACACCTCCCTATTTTTTTTATGTGCCCAAAAGTATTACAAAGAATTCTTCAGCTGTGAATAGGCAGAAATTAGAGAAGGTGTTATTATATTTTTAAAAGATCTAAGAACATACAAGATTAAAACATTCAGAAAACATTTAATACACACACACAAGACATGCAGAACATTCTTAGGAGCTAATAGACAGCAACATCAGCAACATAGTGAGATCCGCTCAGTAGTGAGTTGCAGTCAATACTGCAATCCTGAGACTCACTATTTCCATCAATTTATCTTACTTAAAACAGACACAAAAATCAGATGAAATTGAATGTGATACGGCTGTGGGTCAAAACAGTATTTCAAAGCACTCAGCCTAAAGGGCTTTACTCAACAGCAGAGTATCCTGCTTGTTCACTTAAAGCCAAAATCCACAGGCATCTAGAGAGCAAGATGATTTGAACTCTTCAAGATATTTATATGAAGGAGTACGAATGTTAATATTGAAAGGTAAAGTTTTGTATTGATTAGACATTTTACTTTTGAATCCCGAATCCGCTCTGCTGCACTTGCAGACAAGTTGCTGTCACTGTGTGCTCGACTCATGTTGGCACTGGAGTTTGAAGCAGAGTTTCCAACACTGGACCCACTGCTGCTTGCAGAACTGACCATGCTGGCACTGCTGCTGCTGGCGCTGGCACTGGCCCCGCTCACTCCACTGGTGCTTGCGCAACTAAAGTTGCTTCTCTTCCAGGCCTCTCTTGCAGGCCGTTGGCGAGGGCTATGCTCCTTGATATAGTTTCTGACCTTGGAACACACACACAAAAACTGGTCAGTGTCGTTCTTTGACGTGCTCCCTCAAAATACTGGCAAAAAGAACATTGTACATAATGAAAGACATTATCAGAAGTGCTACAGATGTACTCATCATCAGGGGAATGCAAATCAAAACTACAATGAGGGGCCCCTGGGTGGCTCAATCATTAAGCATCTGCCTTCGGCTCAGGTCATGATCCTGGAGGCTTGGGATGGAGCCCCGCATCCAATCCATCAGGCTCCCTGCTCAACAGGGAGTCTGCGTCTTCCTCTGCTCCTCCCCCCCCCCCCCCCCCACCGCTCATGTTCTCTCTCTCTCCTCCGCTCACTCTCTCCCTCAAATAAAAATCTTAAAAAAAAAAAAAACTACAATGAGATACCACCTCACACCTGTCAGAATGGCTAAAATCAACAACACAAGAAACACCAAGTGTTGGTGAGGATACGGAGAAAGGGGAACCCTCCTGCACTGTTGGTGGGAATGCAAACTGATGCAGCCACTCTGGAGAACAGTATGGAGGCTCTGCAAAAGGCTAAAAATAGAGCTACCCCATGATCCAGCAATTGCACCACTAGGTATTGTGAGAATACAAAAATACTAATTCGAAGAGATACATGCCCCCCCCCCCATGTTTATACCAGCATTATCAACAACAGCCAAATTACGGAAAGAGCCCAAATGTCCATCAACTGATGAATGGATAAAGAAGATGGGGTATGTATATATATATAAGAGAATATTACTCAGCCATCAAAAAGAATGAAATCTTGCCATTCGCCACCATGTGGATGGAGCTAGAGTGTATTATGCTAAGCAAAATAGTCAGTGAAAGACAAATACTGTATGATTTCACTCTTATGTGGAATTTAAGACAGAAAACAGATGAACAGGGATGCCTGGGTGGCTCAGTCATTAAGCATCTGCCTTCAGCCCAGGTCATGATCCCAGGGTCCTGGGATCGAGTCCCACATCAGGCTCCCTGCTCCGCAGGAGGCCTGCTTCTCCCCTTCCCACTCCCCCTGCTTGTGTTCCCTCTCTCACTGTCTCTCTCTCTCTGTCAAATAAATAAATAGAATCTTAAAAAAAATTTAAAAAAAAACATATAAAATATAATCAGCAAATGGAAGGCTACAAGCCTCCAGAATTTAGGATTATAAGAAAATAACACTTATGGGAGCCTGGGTGGCATAGTCCGTTAAGTGTCCAACTCTTGGTTTCAGCTCAGGTCGTGATCTCAGGATCATGATATCGAGCCCCGAGTTGGGCTCTGCACTGAGCAGGTGGTCTGCTGGTTTCTCTTTCTCCTTCTCCCTCTGCCCCTCCCACGGCTTACTCTCTCTCTCTCTCTCTCTCTCAAATAAATAGTCTTAAAAAAAAAAGAAAATAACACTCAGAGAAATTAACAATAAAATAAATCAGATTAGGCATTTTTTAAAGGTCTTAATATGATTTAAGTGAGTTGCTGATTATATCTAAGATTAGGGTGTTTCCTAAATCTTAGGTAGGGGCCCATGGTACCTGTCTTCAAATGCAAGGCACAATTTCAATACTAATGAAAAATGAGCTGGAATGTAGAAAATTATAGTATGTCTGTTGAGAGAAATAGTGAAATAAAAAAAATTTTAAGTGATGATAAAGGCAAAAAAAAAAAACCTTAAAAAATGAAAAGAGAACATAAGTATTCATTCAACTATGTACCGAAAAAAAAAAAAATAGAGCAGTACAGACTATTTAGAAGATACCAGAAATGTGTATTTCAGAATAGCAGAAGGAAAATTACATTTTATCCTAGCCAGGCTCAATTACTCCATAAGACTACTCAAATCCCCCAATTCAGATGTTCACTCAAGTATAGATAGCCCTCAATAATCAGTATTTTGATTCTGTCAATTACTCTTTTTTAAGGTGAGTTAGAATAAACAAACAGCATAACCACCCCTTAAGTGGTAAAATTAAGTTGCAAAGCCTACACAACTAAACAGGAGGTTCTAGATCCACATGATCCCAGAAAGGCACTGCCAGGTGAGATGTACCTAAAACCTTACAACCATTTGCTCTCAAATACTGCCATCATTTTTTCTAATACTACATTTCAGAGCAGTGATTTGGACCTTAATTATTTGTGTATTTTAAAATATGATTATTCAAGTCTACATACTATAAAATAATGGTTTTCTTCATAGCTGTACAATCTGTATTTTCTTTACATACCTGCTTCAGTTTTTCATCTGTGAGACAGTTAAGTTCAATAATAAACTCACTGTCTGTAGGGGAAATTTGAGCAGAAGGATCAATTATTTTTATAATATCAAGTTGCTCCCGAAGACCCATCTCCGTACTGACTTTACGACTCAGATACTCAATATATTCCACCTATGCGATGAAAAATTATAATAAACAAGATCAATGCCAAAACCTCTGATATTTTAGTGTGTCATTTATAATGTGTTTCAAATATTAAAAGCACTTAACATGATAGGTGTTCCCTGCAAAACAGTTAAAGCTCCCACTCAGATTTTACTAAGCAATCCACATTTACCCAGTAGCTTTAAACAGGCAATACACTGAGTTTCACATAGTCTCTACGTATATGCTTTCAATTAAGAACGTCAAGATCCCTACCTGCTCATCGTTTGTCATTGCACTCCAAGGAAGTTCATCTAAATTCCGGTGCTTATTTTTCTTTTTAGGAAGCAGGCAAGGTGAACTGGGAATACTGGGTATGACATCAGAAAGTACATCACTCCCACTGGCAATGTCACTGCCTGGTAACTTTATAAAAATAAGAAGGGGGTAGGAAAAGCAAAATTTTTTCAAAAATACATTTTAAATACCACAACATATTTCATACTGATTAAAAATTACTTTTTAATGACAAATACAGAATGAGAAGACATTAATTCTGAATCACTCCTATTTTAGACAAAGCAGCAACATCAACATATTCTTTGTATATAGTCACTTACTCAATGAGATACTTTCCAAAAGCTGAAAATCATAATCAAGACTTGTTAATAAAATGCTAACTTAAGAGTCAATCATCATTAGGGTTTTTAATTCACAGTGTGAATGTAGGCTAGGGCTCACACAGCATGATGAATAAGGAACACTGGTCTCCATCTCAGGAGACAGGACTGATCTGCCATTACCTGGCTGTTTGCCTAACACTATGCTGGACATACCGTCAATATGAGACAAATAAGCCATGGTCCTTGTGCTCAAGTCAGTATTAACCACAAGGCAATTAAAATAATTTAAAATATGCTGTTAATATAGAGCAAAACACTTTAAAAACAGAAGCATTATAAAAGAAAAATTAGAAAAATGCTGAGACAATGTGTAGACAAAGGAGAAAAGCAAGCAAGCCTAATACACAGAAAATCATTTTAAAGTGAGATGCACACCAAAAAAAAAGTGCTATAATTTTATACTGCCTAATAAAAATAGAATGGATTTCATTTTTTAACAGCTATCTTGAGTCATAAGTGATACAAAGAATAGTACATATCTAATACATATAATTTGAGGACTTTGGACATAAGCATATGCCCATGAAACCATCACCACAATCAGGGTAATAAATAGATCACCTCCAAAAGTCAGAATGGTTTTAATTTTAAATGTGTTTATGGACACCTGGCTGGCTCAGTTGGAAGAACATGCAACATTTGATCTTGGGGTCATGAGTTTGAGTCCCACATTGGGTGTAGAGAGATACTTAAATAAATAAAACTTTTAAAAATAAACAAATAAATACATTTAAGTCATTCACCAGAAAGATGATTTCTTCTACAAGGAGTAGGTAATTTTCAAAGATAATGCTTTCATTTTTACAAGGTACAAAATATCACCTTTTTGTTGTTGTTGTCCTTTGCAATTGCATCTGAACTCTGGAAGATTACTAGGCTTTTGAGGTTACCAAAAGAGAAAAGCTACTTTTGCCACGAAGATTATTGCAATCACACACATCTGGCCAACTACTATACCTGGAGCACTCTAATAGGTACAGGGGATTCAAAGGATTTTAAGTCATGGTCCTTATACAAAAACTTTATACTCTACTGGGGAAGATAATATTATAACACAAACATACAATTATACAAAATAGCAAATGACAAATGCTAGGTTTGAAATGACAGGTCATCAATAGAAATATCTAGCAGTGAGTTAAAGCTGCAGGATTAAAGCTTAGGAGAGCTACAAGGGGACAGGCAATGGGGAGTCAGCTGCACAGAAGAGATAAACGAAGATACAAAAATGGGGTTGATCACCATGCAAGGTGACCATGATGCTTAGAATGAAATTGTCTAAGTTAGCTACTACTGTTAAAAACCACATTTTCATTTTAACAGTCACTGATGAGTCCAAGTACATAAATGACTACCAACAATTTGTATGACTTCCATTAAAATCTCATTAACTAACACTGCTTGAATTGTTCATTCACCCTTAGCTTTGATGTTACCTAGTCAGTGTCATGAAAGAATGATTGCTGAATGCATAGATGAAGGCCATTTTTTCAGTCTTTAATGTCAAAAAAGAAAATGTTTTGCTATTTTCCCTTTGAAAGACTTCAAATCACAACACTACTACATTAAAGATCTCCCTGGGGTTCCTAAAACAAAATGAAACAGTCCTTATCGGATGAAAGGCCTCCCCTACTTCAAGCTCCTTTGATGTATTAGGTAAAGGAACTATCAAAATATGTATACTCTCAAAATTTAAGAACAATTTCCATCTAAATCTTTAGTGAACATCTGCTAGGTAACAGACTATATGTTAAGCACTTAAATTTGTGCCTTTGGTTCTATTTATGTGTTTGCTGGGGGTGGGGGGGTGGAGGGTGGGATAAAGAAGGCAACTAGTGGTTCTTCAGCTATTTTTTTTTTTTCAGGGAGAAGTAAAAAGATGCCAGAGTTCAAATCCCAGTTCTGCTGCTCGCTAGCCATGTGATCTTGTGGAGGTTAGTTTGCTTCTTTGAGCCCCAGAGTTATGGTTAATGCCACCCATCTCAAAGGATTGTTGAGAAATTTACATGAGGTGATAGGCCTGGCACAAGGCAACCCTCAATAAACAAATGTGTCTTCCTTTTTCCATCTCTTTCCATGGTTTTGTACCCTTATAAAAGGTAGTATAAGCCATCAGAGAATGCCACATGTTGCTAAAGTGGGTGAAGTTTCACAAGGTACTCTCAGAATCACAGAATGGGGAAAAGGAGAAGGCATTCAAGTAAGAAGAACAACTTGGTAAAACCACAGATTAAAAAAAAAATAGGATGAGGATAAGGAGACTAATATAATTAAAAAGGAAATGAGGGGCATCTGGGTGGCTCAGCTGGTTAAGCGTCTGCCTTCAGCTCAGGTCATGATCCCAGGGTCCTGGGATCAGCCCTGCGTCTGGGCTCCCTGCTCAGTGGGGAGTCTGCTTTTCCCTCTGCCCCTCACCCCACTCTCATGCTCTCTCTCACTCTCTCTCTCTCAAATAAATAAAATCTTAAAAAAAAAAAACAACAGAAAATCAGTGCTATGGAATTGAAAGCTCAATGGATGAACAAGCTGTTATATGATATGCAGAAGTAGGCCAGTAACATTTTTTAAGTAGAAGTAACTTGATGAAACTAGTCTTGAGGGAAGATGAGTTAAAAAGCAGTACAGGGACAAAACAGAGTGAGGAAAGACTACAATCAGACAGGAAGTTCTTATTTGATCTAGACTTGGACTAAGATAAAAATGCAAAGAAAAATGGGAATAAACGGAGAATTTCAAATGAAAAACAATTCACAAAGCTGTTTTTAAGATTTTATTTTTAAGTCATCTCTACACACAACATGGTGCTCAAACTCACAACTCTGGGATCAAGAGTCACATGTTTTTCTGACTGAGACAGCCAGATGTTTGACAACTGAATGGATGATAGATGACCATTTGTTGAAACCAGAAGAAAACTGGCCACATTTCACAGTCATACAACCCATCCAGGGTAATGCACTTAAAAGACCTCAATTTTTTATAGCAAGAGACCTGAGGCAATATTATAGATCTTCTAGTCCAACACCCTCATTTTACAAATAAGGAAAAATAATGTCTAGGGAGGGTCATATGGCTAGTGCCAGTATCCAAAGTGGGACACAAGTCTGGTGCTTTCAACTATGCTGGGCTGTCTTGCCTTGCAGGTAGTTTGGAATGAGAGAAGAAGGCAATTTGGAATATGGAAAGTTTGTAGTGATAATGAAAGAAGCAAGTGCAAATGTCCTTCAAAATGACAATAGTCATTTTTCACTACACTGTAAGACATGTCATAAAGCGGAGTCTATTTTTTTTCCCATGGAAACACTGTAATTGGAAGTTACATTACTGATCAAGGACTTGGCATCAGATAATAGGTACATTAAATAATAAGGTCATCCAAGTGGAAATGTCAAGTAGTCAATTGGAGATATGGGATTAGAGCTGCAGATGTACATCAGAATTAACTGTATGAGCTCCTCTATATTTATTAGACGAGCAATTTTCCATTTTATATCTCAAGCTAAAAATGCTTAATAATTCTT
This sequence comes from Mirounga leonina, assembly GCF_011800145.1. Taxonomy (NCBI): domain Eukaryota; kingdom Metazoa; phylum Chordata; class Mammalia; order Carnivora; family Phocidae; genus Mirounga; species Mirounga leonina. The sequence continues at coordinate 2,086,069 of NW_023270085.1, forward strand.
ATTCCGTATTTTTCATGGACAATATTTAGTATATTTATATTATAATCAGTAACTGTGACAAGTAGGGAGAATTAAATCAAACCTCTGCCATATTTTCTGCAGTATGCAGCAAAATTTTATGAGTAAGCTCATTTCTGTAACAACTGATGTGTAATTTCAAATTGCACCTTTAGGTTTCAAGTGTGACAGCTGAATTACTCACTCTTTAAATTTTCTATGGCTCCCTGCTCAACAGTAAAATAATTTCTCAAGCTCTAACACTAGTCAAATATAGCTTTAATAATAAAAGGACTGCAAGCAAAGAAGACTATCAGAAAAGCAAAATGCTTTGATGCTACTTCACTGTAAGGTTAAAACCCTGCCTTATCAAGTAGTTAGTATTTCTCTTCCCAGAGAATCTATGAATCCTTTATATTTACTTTAGTAGTAACTGAAACATCTGTTAAAAAGATTTAAACAAATGTAGTTTTTAATCACAACAGAGGTAACAGGAATTTTTAAGTTATAGTTAACGATTTTAATCTATATTAATCCCAACACATAATTTATAATTATCTTCTTGGATAATTTACTGCTCATCATTACAAGGTCCCACAAAGACAAGAGAGCATTTTAAACCTTTCAGAATATTTAAATAGCAAACATCCATGGTAACAGATTACCCACACTCCACTTTCAGAAGTGGGGAAACACATTGCTAAGGCAGGCCTCCTTTTTGTTCCAATGTTCTAGTCAGCCATGTACATTTTTAGTGAGTAGTTGGGGATAGTTTTCCACTCTACTCATGAAATGAGTGAAGTCAGCAATTAAAATTCAAAAACGCCTGCCACTTTGCAACATTATGGATAAAAACTCTAAATCAAGTAATCAGAAAAAATAATTCTCAGAATTATCAGAACTCCATCCGATTATACTTTATTAAGAATCCTTATAGTAGTCTGATTTTAAATACAAAGTGTGCACTTAAAAAATGAAGCACAGAATAAAAAGGTACCCACACAAAGATGTTTACTGCTGTGTTACCAATAGTAGAAAAAATTTTGAAACAGATGTAAAAGGAATGGTCTCACAAGTTCTGGCACCAGGAATATTATAGTACCAGGAATAGTACCAGGAATATTATATAGTCATTAAAAGAGTCATTATGAAGATCATGAAAAAGTTTATGTGTTAAATGGGAAACTGTATTACAGTATGTTATCCAGAAGAGAAGGGAATACTTCCTAACCCATTCTATGAGGCCAAAGCAATACAAAGATATCACAAGAAAACTACAGACCAGTATCCCTTATGAATGCAGATGCAAAAATTCTCAGCAAAATGAAATCCAGCAGCATATTAAAACGAGTATGTACCATGACCAATTTAGATTTATTCCAGGAATGCAAGGGTGGATCACAACATACAAAAATCAATGTAGTACATCATACTAATAGAATGAAGGGAAAAAATTGCATGATCATCTCAATAAAGGCAGAAAAAGCATTTTGACAAAATCTGAATAGTTCTTTCAGATAAAAACACTGAACAAACTAGGAAGAGAAGGGAAATTCCTTAATATGATAAAGGGCATTTATGAAAAACCTACAGCTACCATTATGCTCAATGGTGAAAGACTGAAAGCTTCTCTCTTAAGATCAGAAAAGACAAGGATGCCCATTTTTGCAACTTCTATTCAACACTGCACTGGCGATCTAGCTAGGGCAATTAAGCAAGGAAAAAAAGAGCTACCCAGACTGGAAAGGAAGAAGAAAACCTATCTCTATTCACAGATGACAAGATTTTAAACATAGAAACTCTAAAGAATCCACACAGAAAAAAATAATCACTTAAGCCAACAAATGAGTTCAGCAAAGTGGTAGAATACAAAATCAATATACAAAAATCAGTTTTATTTCTATACCCTAACAATGAACAATGCAAAAATGAAATTAAGAAAACAATTACATTTTCACCAGCATCAAAGGAATAAAATATGTAGGAATAAATTGAACCAAGGAAGTACAAGGCTTGGACACAAAAATAACAGATTCAATGCAATCCCTACCAAAATTCCAACCGCCCTTTTTGCAGAAATGGACAACCTGATCCTAAAATTCATGTGGAATTGCAGAAGGGATCCCCAATAGCCAAAACAATCTTAATAAAGAAGAACAAAGAACCTCATGCTTCCTGACTTCAAACTTTACTACAAAGCTAGAGCAATTAAAACAGTGTGGTACTGGCATAAGGATAGACATATATGTTAATGGGATAGAATTGACAGCCCAGAACTAAACCTACACATCTATGACCAATTCATTTCCACAAGGGTACCAAGACCATTCAATAAGCAAAGAATATAGTTTTTTCAACAAACGGTGTTGGGACAACTGAGTATCTACATGCAAAAGAATGAATTTGTACCCCTTATACATTTGTATTTGTATCCCATATACAAAAAGGAACTCAAAATGGATCAAAGACTAGATGTAAAAACTTAAACTGTAAAACTCTTAAGAAGGAAACAGGTGAAAATCTGCACGACCTTGGATTAAGCAATGGTATTTTAAAATATGACATAATAAGCACAGTATTCAAAGAAAAAAATAAATTGAACTTTACTAAAATTAAAACCTTTTGTGTGTCAAAGGACAGTATCAAGTAAAAAGACAACCCACAGGAAGGGAAAGATCTTTTGTAAGTCATGTATAAGGATCTAGTAGCCATAACATATAATAAACTCTTACAATGCAACAATAAAAGACAATACAATTTAAAAATGGGCAAAGGATTTGAACAGACCTTCTTCCAAAAAAGAATACCAATCAATGAAAAGTAAGCATATGAAAAGATGCTCAACATCATTAGTCATTAGGGAAATGCAAATTAAAACCAAAATGAAATACCCCTTTATACACAGTAGGATGGTTATAATCAAAAAGACACACAATACCAAGGTTTGGCAAGGATATGGAGAAATTAGAAGTTTCATATATTGCTGGTGGAAATGTAAAATGGTACAGCCACTTAGGAAAACATTTTGGCAGTTCCTCAAAAAGTTAAACATAAAGTTATCACATGACCCAGCAATTCCACTCCGAAGTGTGTGCCCAAGGGAATTACAAATATACATCCATAATATGTCAACTATACTTCAATAATAAAAGATACATCCATATAAAAACTTATATCTGAATGTTCACAGCAGTATATTCATAACAGCCCCAAACTGGAAACCACCCATCAGCAGATGAATGGATAAACAAAATGTGATGTGTCCATATCTATTCAGGAATGAAAAGGAATTGGTGTGGGCTGAATGTGTGCACCCTCCCTTCACCACCACCACCAAATCCCTATCTTGAAGCCCTAATCCCCAATTAGGAGGATCTGAGGGTAGGGCTTTGGGTTATTACATTTACATGAGGGTAGAGCCCCCATAATGGGATTGATAACCATAATTATAAGGGGATGAAGAGACCACAGCTCTCTCTCCCTTCTCCATGTGAAGATAAAGCAAAAGGCAGCCATATGCAAACCAGGAAGAGGATCCTCACCAGAACCCGACCACAATGGCATTCTGACCTTAGACTTTCAGCCTCCAGAATTGTGAGAAATAAACGTTTGTTGTTTAAGCCACCCAGTCTATGATATTTGTTATAGCAGTTTGAGCTAAGACAGAAATGAAGTACTGTCACACACTACAACACGGATGAATCTTGAAAACATGCCAAGTAAAAGCAACCAGACACAAAGGCCACATATGATATGAGTACATTTTTATGAAATGTCCAGGAAGGCACATCCATAGAGAAAGTAGATTAGTGGATGCCAGGTAATGGGGGCAGGGGGGAATTGGGATTATCTGCTAACAGGTATGGATTTCTTTTTAAAGTGATGGAAATGTTCCTGAGTTAGACAGTCGTGATGGCTGTACAACACTGTGAATAAAAAATCACTGAATTATACACTTTAAAATTATTAAAATGGCAAATTTTATCTCAATTTTTTAAAAGCTGAAAATATTTTATAATTTTTATGCAAATGGTATTTACAACTGTACATAAAATAGAAACATCTGAAATAATATAAAAAGAGGGGTTTTAGATTATTTTTTCCTCTTTAAAAACTCCTAAGTGTCGCATTTTTATAACAAAAAAAAACTGAAACCAATCTAAATATCCATTATTAGGGAACAGATTAAATAAATTATGACACAGCTATAGAAAAGAATGAGATATTAGTTGAAAAAAAGCAAAGGGCCAAACAGTGGCTGAAGTATGATCCCATTTGTGTGTTTTTAACACTGTGCAAACATACTTGTATCTACACAAGCTCTTACAATGGTAACCACAGCAGAGTGGGATTTGGAGAATTATCTTTAACTTCATGCCAGTCTGTTTTCATATTTTAATAAGAAAATGTTTGAAATAAAATAATATTTGATTCCTCTTTTGGAATATAAATTCAAAGATATGGATGGCTTTCAAACATAGCAGGCACTCAAGTATCTGTTGAATATAACATTTGCTTTATGCAAGGAAAGCTTCCTCAAATGTTACTGTCTTTTACAATCAGAAAATGGGTTGCAATAACATGATTTACATTTTCTGATAGACTGCACTCATTATATGGCAGAATTCCCCAACAATTTGCCACAAAGCTATTTTACATGGTATATATGCTACACACACACACACACACACACACACACACACAAACACTGTAGGGCAAAAAAACATCCCTACATATGAAGAGATTACAAAATGAGAAATTGTTATATTTCTGACAACAGAACCAAAAATTATGTTTTTATGATAACAATGGTTTGTGATCTTAGATATATAGAACATAACCAATGCAAGGATATTGTGCCTGTAAGGACACAAAGGCTATTTACTATAATGTAGGAAGAATACATTTGCTTGGATTCATGCATAGAAAAGTACTGATAATATATAATAATGAGAACATTATACAAGTATTAAATTACATGAAAATCCACAAAAAGGTATCTGTAGCATCAGAAGCCTAAATGGTACATCAGCAAAAATAAAGGATACATATTCCATCTAATTCTTAATGTTGTCAGAGATGAAAATATCAAAACAGAAATTCATTATTCTATTTATGGAGTAATGATGGTAATATAAGGGGGAAAAAAAAAACAACAAACCTACCTGCCATTCAAACTCACTATCTGACCAATCCCAGTATGTGCTAATAGAAGAAGAGACATCACTGCAGACACTCCCCTCAGGGAATAAATCAAAAGAAGTGAAGTCTTGGTCATCTAACAGTGAATAGCAATCATCTTGATCGCCAACAGAAACTGATGAAAATAGCTCCTCACTGCATTCTGAGCTGGCAACACTTGTTCCACAAGAAGTTAAGTTCCACCTTAAAAACACAACACAAAAGAAATCACAACAGGAACTCCAGAAGCCACACAATTTTAAGATATTCATAGGAGATACATTCAAGACACTTATGAAGAATGTAAATATATTTTTAGGTATGACAATGATATTGTGATTATTTTCAAAAGAGCCCTTATCTTTTAAAGATGTATACTAAAACATTTATAAATGAAATATATTTGGGATTTTTCACAAAATAATAAGGGTTTGAGGAACAAGTAATGCTATAAAACACATTGCCATATGTGAATAATTGTTGAAGCTGGGTGATGGATATATGACGCTCATTACACTATTCCCTTTACTCTTGTATTTGTCTGAAATTTTTTATAATAAAATATTTTAAAAGAAAATTGTATCTAGGGCTGCCTGGGTGGCTCAGTCAGTTAAGCATCTGCCTTCGGTTCAGGTCATGATCGCAGGGTTCATGTATTTTGATAAATAATTATAATTAGAAAGGTTCGTCTCAGTATTATTTGTAATACCAAAAAAAATGGAAACAGCCTAAGTATTATCGAAGGAAGAAGGTCAAATAGATCATGAGACTTTTTAATTTATAATTAATTTAATAAAAGACTAAAAAAACAAAACAAAACACATAATCTTTCAAGATAGATTACTTGAAAGGAAAGTACTAAGTCAAAGAATATGAACACTTCTCAAGGTCATATCATACTTAGTCAAATGACTTTCTGAAAGGCTGCACCAATTTACACTCCCCAAAGCAGTATATAAAACATGCTCATTTCACCACAACCTTAACAGCACTAGAATTTTCTTTCTTTTTTTTTTTTCAAGATTTTATTTATTTGACAGAGAGAGAGAGACAGTGAGAGAGGGAACACAAGCAGGGGGAGTGGGAGAGGGAGAAGCAGGCTTCCGGCTGAGCAGGGAGCCTGATGAGGGGCTCGATCCCAGGATCCCGGGACCATGACCTGAGCCGAAGGCAGACGCATAACGACTGAGCCACCCAGGCGCCCCTGGAATTTTCATTTTTAAAGTTTGACCTATCTGATGGGGAAAAAAAACATTTTTTTAATTTTTTTTCTTTTAATTTTTTTTTATTCTAAAAACCATTTTTTTTAAAGATTTTATTTATTTGTCAGAGAGAGAGAGAGAGAAAGAGCACAAGCAGGGGGAGTGGCAGGAAGAGGAAGAAGCAGGCTCCCCACTGAGCAAGGAGCCCGACGCGGAACTTGATCCCAGGACCTTGGATCATGACCTGAGCTGAAGGCAGATGCTTAATTGAGCCACCCAGGCGTCCCGAAAAAAAAAATTTTTTATATCAATTTTTATTTCTTCAAATACTGCCAAGATCAAATTTTAAAATATTAATTAGCTATTTTGCTCTAGTGTTTTTCTATGTGTTAATGTTTTCCTTACTGATTCTATGAGTTCTTGATGCATTAAGAATATTAACATTTTGCCTGTGGTATTTGTTGCAGGGTTACTTTTTTCTTGAAATCTACAAATCTATTTTCTTTTGTAAATTTCCACTAGCTTCATACTGTTAACAAGATAATCTTCATTGCTTAGGCAGTAGCCTAGGGAATTAATCCTTAAGATAATGATTTAGTATATCCGATACTAATAAGATACTGAAATAATGACTTCCTGAAGAAAAGCCTGTTATTTACCTATTATTAGGTTGTTTCTCATCATTCATTAAACCCATTTTTTTCTTGAACCATGTTTTTCATTTTTTAACTCCCCCCTTATTTTGTATTATTAATCTTAATTTCAAAGTTCTTGATATACAAAATTTGGGCAATCTGACAATTTTATGGCACTTTTTCCTTTAGCTAAACGTAGAATATTTTAAAGGATCAAAACACACACAGACACACACTCTCTAAACTATTATGGTTCAGTAACCATCAATACAGATGTCAACAAGCTTTTATAAATAGGCAAAAATCTAAAATTCATCTAACATCTTAGAATACCTTGTAATATTACCTAGTTTCATCACATGCTTACTAGGCAGGCAGTATCCTCATTTTTTAAAAAATCAACAAACCTAGTAGAATTAACCAAATTGTTCTGGATGTCCAATAAGACAATATAAAAGCTAAAAAATCGCAATCACTCTCCTAGACTTAGTAAACCATTATCTATGCCATATTCTGGGCAAACTGTTTTTTCTTTTGTCTTTAAATTGCATGTGAGCTTTTTCAATCTTTATTCATTCACCCACTCAACAAACAGTATCTTCTATGGGCCAAGTACTGTGTTATGTGGTAGGAAAAGCTGTTAGGTAATTTTTTTTAATGAGAACTTTTTTCTGAACTTGCAAAAATTCAGTAGAAATGTATTTCCCTCCGTGAATAATAATGACTTTCCTTTTCAAAAAACTATGCTAGATTTAATAACCTAATGGTTAGATCACGGACAAGCCAGGAATTTGCTTGGTTTTGTGCTCTTAATGTAGGGCAAAATCAGTATGTTTCTCAGTTTTCTAGGTCCATGACTTTCTAACAGATTTAACAGGATTCTGGGTATTCTTAGAAGCTTTTGCTCTTTTTTCTTTTTTTTTTTTCAATTAACAGTGGTAAAAAATACTGGGTTCATACTTGGAACCAATCATTTACAAAACAGAAAAATAATATTTTTACTACTAGAGATTTAAAAAAATTCTATTATCTTCTAATTTCCAAATATTATTATTACTTTAAGGCAATCTGAACAAAAACAAAATAGGTAGTACTTTTATTCATTGCTGGTGAGAGTGTTAAATTAGCATAATCTTCCTGAAAAGCAATTTGCTACTGTATATATATCAAGAGCTTCAAAAAAGTTCATTCCTTTGGACTCAGTAATTGCCTTTTCAGGAATCTATCACTTCCCCAAATAGAAATTGGGAAAAAATGTATGTCCAAACAATATCATTTGTAATAGCCAACAAAGGGAAAAGAACCTGCTTCTCCCCCCGCCCCCCGCCCTGCCCCAGCTCGTGCTCTCTCTCACTTGCTCTCTCTCTCTCAAATAAATAAAATCTTAAAAAATAAAAAAACTAAAAATTATATTTTCAGACTATTGTTTGAAAAGAAAAACACTCACAATGTAAGTGTAAAAACCTGGTCAAATTATATATCCTGATTTTTAAAAATTACATATGAACATAAAAAGAACATTAAAAGTAACAACATCAAAATGCTGACTGTTGTCATCTTCACTGAAAGGGATCATGAGTGATCTTTACAGTTTTGTATATGCCAATTTCTAAAGTGAGCTTTTGTAATAAAAATTTAAGTGTGATTCTTTTAGACTGCTCCGTTAGTTTCAAATGTGTAATGAATGACCACTGTGTAAATGTGCTCAGCACTGAACTATTCAAATCTACAAAGTCCTTACATCTTATTCCAGTAGGAGATAGCTACCTAACGCTAAGATCCTAGCTATCACCGTAAAATTATTGACAAAGGAGACTTTCTACCTTAAGAGAAAACTGTTGAAAAGAATCCTAATGAAATGGAGTTTAATGCAATAACTAGGCTTGCTGCCCAAATTTTAATTTAAAAAAAGTAAAGCCAAGAACATTTATCTGCAAAGCCTATCTGCCAAAACCCGCATATAGCCACCCCTCCACCTCTGCTACAATTTTGGAGCACAGCAGGCCATCGAGGTCCCAAGTTAGAGAAGATGACACAATCCCCCCACTCTACTCACATTCCCAACTCTCCTCCTAGTGATCTCAATTGTCTTGGTATCATTATCCATCCCTCTTACCCTCTCTGTAGTCTTGGAAGTAAAAAACATTCCATGTCATTTCTAAGAATAAATATTCCATTCGTGTTCTGAGTTCATCCCAGCCATCTCCTGTCATCCCACACTCTCTCATATTTTCAGTTTCTCCCTTTCCTGTGGGCTACTTCTAAGGAGCTAAAAATATCTATTCTTGGAAAAGAAAAACTAAACAAGGCAAACAAACAACAACAGCAACGAAACCTTCACCTTTTGTTTTTTTTTTTCAAATTATTACCACATCTCTTCTCCTTCCTTTCCCTGCTAAATTTATTGAAAAGTTTCTTCTCTCAACCCTTGTAACCCACAGTTCTACCCCTAACACGTTACTATTCTACTGTTCTTCCCATTCTGAATGCTCCCAAATCCACATTAGGCTGGATAGCTCTCCCAAGCCTGATCCCTATTCTCAATTTGTCTCAACAAGTCCCCAAACCAAATTCTTCCTGCCTCTATAATGTTACTTCACGGACAATGGTTCTCCCACCTGTAACTCACAGCTCTGCTGCAAGTGTTAATTCTATATTGAGATAGGAAAACTGTGGGTAGTACAAAAGGTACATAGTAGTCTTGGGGTTCTTCTAGTTAACAATGATTGAAATAGGGTTCTAAAATCACATAACCGAGTAACTGCTTTATACAATAGTTCATTTCCTATCCTGCCAATAGGGTGAACAAAAGTGAGACACTGTCCTCTCACATACTTTTCACAATTGTTCAGTGTCAAAGTACTGATGTACTACTAAAAGATGAAGATAATAACACATCGAGTAGTTCGTATTAACCTCCTTCATCTCACAATTTAATTATAGAACTTACCAATATCATTATAATTTTGTCAATTTGGTAAATGACTTCCCTTTTTGATAATGGTGGAGGCTGCCATGGACAAATGCTAAAAGAAAACCCACAATTACATCAGAAACATCCTGTGCCAAAACCAAAGAAAAATGTCTTAAACACCACATATATTCCATATATACATTTAAGTTAAAAAATAATTGGGGCGCCTGGGTGGCTCAGTCGGTTAAGTGTCCAACTCTTGGTTTTGGCTCAGGTCATGATCTCAGGTTGAGATGAAGCCCCGCATCCGGTTCAGCACAGAGTCCACTTGAGATTCTCTCTCTTCTCTCTCATTCTGCCCCTGCCCCCTCTCGCACATGTGCACTCTTTCTCAAATAAATACATCTTTAAAAATATAATTAAGTTTCTTAGTTTATTGAAATTTATTTTATTCTACCAAACTTCCAGACAAACCCAACTCGGTCATAAAATCCTAAAAGATACTCCTAGGAACGTGTGAATTCTTAGGAAAGTGGTTGTGTTCATGTAATTTTCCACTGAACCTAGAGTAGTGACATGCCAACCTCAGTCACAGGTGACTCTAATATGAACACTATAAACATTCAAACTTAGGGATCATAAATTAATAGTGCCCTGAGCCCCCTGGTTAAGGAAGATTACAAATAGAGCCCAGAGTCCAGTAAATGAGCAGGCACAAAACTGCCATCATCATAAGGCTCTTATCAATGGCATTAAATAATCTCCATAGTTTTCTTATCAGGTAACAAGGAAGACGCAAAATAAAGGTAAACCAAGTATTTACCAACTGACAAGCTTTTTATTTCCAATAAAACGTGTTTTATAATGACTAAACCCAAAGCAGAACATCAATACTCAAGTATGGAGATCTGATTTTTGAATTGCTGCTTGAACTGGTGATGTGAAGAAAAGATGTGACACGTGCAAATCCAAAATAAAAGAATTCTGTAAACTAAACTTTGCCTGCATACATGACTTAGCTGTTTGCTTCTCCCTGAAAAGGACTGACTGGAAGTATATGGTCCTCTCAAATGCCACCTTGAGGAGGGGCAGGAAGGAAGAACATTCCAGAATGAGAAAAGATTTAAAAAGCAAGGTAGGGGCACCTGGGTGGCTCAGTTGGTTGGATGTCTACCTTCGGCTCAGGTCACGATCCCAGGGTCCTGGGATCGAGTCCCGCATCAGGCTCCTTGCTCTGCGGGGAGCCTGCTTCTTCCTCTCCTCCCCACTTGTGCTCTCTCTCACTATCTGTCTCTCTCTCTCAAATAAATAAATAAAATCTAAAAAAAAAAAATTTAAAAAGCAAGGTAGCCTAGGGCAGAAACATCATTTGATGTAAATATTGCTACTTCTGTTTGCCCTAATCTCTGTTGAAAAGGGTACAAATCAAAATACATTAGACATCCTAGTGCCATTCCAAGCCTTCAGAAAAGTAGGGTAGGAGATGGAGGTTTTTAAAAAGCAGGCAAAATGTTTCACTTGGGAAAACGGGCTGAACAGGAACCTCCTCTATCTTAACTGCCCCATTCTGGAAAACAACCTTGGCCTTATCTCGGTCTCTAAGAAAAGGAATAGAAAAACACAAGAGAAAAATGGAAACAAGAAAAAGGAACAGAACAAGCTGTAAGAAATGTATTCTCCCTGCTTCACTCTTCATCACCCTACCAATTTTGGCAGTGCTTACCCTTAGCCTCTTTTCCCACTCCCTTGCCCTCATCATCAGAGCAGGTTAATTCTGAAATCATTTCACTTTCCTGTTTATAGGACTTGCTCCAATGCTGTAAAACTTAAATACCAAATATGTGCAAAAGTAGTCTTTCATATTGTTTTCCAATGCAAACAATCCTAAGCACACTTGATTTCATAAATACATTACACTCATGTTAAAATCACATCATGGGTTAAGTAAGCTTCTGCGAGTCAGTCTAAGAAACTATAACAACCATTTATAACATCTGAGCCATTAGTTCTGTTCCAAGTTTCATCACTGGCTCCAAAGAAGTAATCTTGGCTTTGCCTAACTCAGTTTTATGACCTTGAACTTAGTCTTTCCTCTCTGGGCCTCAGTTTCCTCATTTTTGCAATGAAGATTTGGAAAAGTCGTAACAAATTTACTACCACTTCCTTTTCAAATGTGTTATGCTGATCTTCTATTTAACTATAACACCTCGTTTCCAGACTCTAACTTTCTTTTAGGGAAGAATGATGTTTTATACACTCCTTGTACCTGGCAGAAGCTCAGTATAACTGTAGACTGATTTAAGAGGTGGGGGAGGGCATGCAAAAGACATTAAAATGTGGAAGGATTTGTTCATGCTCATATTGTGGACCAGAAATCAGAACCAAACTCCTTAATTCAATGCCAATATTTTCCATAGTTAAACCCATCTCCTCGCTTGTTCTCCACACACCCTCCCAGGCCTTGGTATGTATCTCTCAAATATCCACCTATATTATAGGTTGGGGCTATGTGTACATCTTCACATCCCCCATAACACTCAAATGCTTGCATGAGAGAATTCTCCAGAACACTCTAGCTTCCAATAAAATCGGTTAGGAAATGCACCCTCTGAGTAAATTTGTATAAGCAAGCCCATCCTAAGCTTAGCTCCATCCCTCCACTGGGGGAGCAAACCAAGGGATAAGCTACATGAAGGAACCTTCCAGATCTAAGCTTATACATTTTGGCAGGGCCTAAAGCGGTAAAGCAAAGAGTTCATGGGGGGGGGGGGGGGGGGGGGGGGAGGACCGTCTGGTTTCCTAGAGCTTCACGAAAAAAAAATTGGGGTGGGAGTGGAAATGGGGCTGTGAGGCAGATTAAAAATCGGGAAAAGGAAGATTCTAGCTTTAAAAGTGCCATCTTTCAAAAGAACCACAGATTGGTTTTTGAGTCATCCGAAATCTACTCTAGAACGTATGGAAAATGGAAGGGGTTAAACTTTTTCAGGTGGATGGAAACAGAGATGCATCTTAAAATTGAGGGTGCAGATTTGAGATTCTCCGGGCACAGATGAGGTAGGAGGGGAAAGGCAGGCATCACTCTGGTCCAGAAGATGAATGGGGAAAAGGGAGCAAGTAAAATGCCGGCCGAAAGGAAAATCGGAGGGCAGGGGTGAAAATAGGGAGGGGGACAGGGAAGGAGCCAGGGAAGGAGCACTGGTCGGAGGAAGGTGGGGGAGGGGACGAATAGAAGCGCAGACCCGAGGCGGAGCGCCAGGTTTGGGAGCGACCCAGCGTTCTCCCGTTTGAGGCAGGGGTGTGGGCAGTTCGCCCCTGCCCTCAGGGACGGTTCATACCTGTTGGTGTGGAAGCGGTGGAGTGGATCCGTGCGATGACAAGAGGACAGCTGGCAGCCGAAATCGCTGATGTCCAGGCAGCCTGGCTCCTCGCTCGGGCAGGTGCCCACCCCGCGAGGGGGTCCCAGAAGCGGGAAGGGCTCCTCGGGGGTTAGAAACTTCTCGTACGAAGTGGTGGCCGACGTCTCGTCGGACATGGCTGGAGACCGCCTGGCTTTGGACTCCCTCTCTGGCCCTGGGCTGCTCCCGCGCCTGCCCCTTCCCCCACTCTAACCTGTCCGCCGCCGCCGCCGAGCCGGGGTGTGCCCACCGCAGCTCACTAGCAGGCTGAGCGCCGTGGCCGGATGCTGCCGGGGCAATGCCGGCCGCGCTAAGGGGCTGCTAGAGGGCACAGCAGCGGACTGGCCACCCGGTCAGCGCCTCAGTGGCCTCGGCAGCCGTCTGAGTCGCGGCCGCTGCCCGGCCCAGCCCAGTCAGTGCAGCGCAGCGCAGCGCCGCCGCCAGCGCCGCCACCGCCCGGCCCGCCCACCGCGCTCACCACTCGCTACTGCTGCAATCCGCCGGCGCCGGCCGGGAGGAGAAAGGCGTTGGGAAGCCACTCCCTGTGCCCCCTGCTGGAGCGGAGGAGGAATTGAACCTCCGCCCGCCCGCCCGCCCTCCACGCATCGAACCTGGGCTTCCTGGCGCTGGAAAGGCCCTGAGCTTCAGGCCAACCACCTCTGTTTTTTCACCCACGGCTGATTAATAAGCAGCAAGCGGCAGCCCTGAGAAAAGGGACTTGGCCAAGGTCACACTGCGAGTGCGTGAGAAAGAATCCAGATGCCCTGGTTCCCAGCGTACTCGACCACCCTGTCCCAATTCAATGAGTATTTATTTATATTGAGCTCTTGCAGTGTGTGTGCCCAGCACTGTGCAATGAGCTGTAGGGGAAATGAGCCAAGTAAGAAAAAAAATAGTCCCTGCCTCACCCTTGATCTTCTAACCCTGAGAACTCTACATAACAGCCACCAGGCTACTCAGAGCTGCTAGACACGTAGTGCTCTTTTGTGCTCTGTGCTCTTGGTCGCATTATGCATTCCGCTTGGAATGCCCTGCGGGTTCTCCCCTGCTAATCCTTAAAGCCCCAGCTCAAAAGTTACCTCCTCTGTGAAGCCTTCCCAGACTCCCAATGAGTCTTGCATATTCCTGTCAGTGCTCCCGTAGAAAGTGCATTATGGCGCTTAACTTGTGCTACTTAAGTCAACTTACTAGGTGTCACATAGCATTCTATCCTCCTGTCTCGTTCTCTTTTCTCTGCTTTCCAGACAAGTGGTTGCAGATATTGGACGTGTAAAAAAATTTTTTTAATATTTGGAGGAAAACACAAGATTTCCAATTTCTTATTTCGCCAAATGAAGACAATTTTTTAAACTACTACTTTATAAAAGGAAGCCCATTTTCATATAAAATAATGAGGGCATAATCTCTTAATAAAAACATTAAATATATTTAGCTTTATGGAATAACTCATTACATTGAACTTTGAGGGAAACATAAAACTTAGGTGCAAAAAAGAGGAAAGGTGAAAGAACCCAGGAGGAAGGGAAGGAGAAAGAAGGCTGGGAGAAATGGGGAGTGGTCACACACGAGCCCTAAACAGTCTTAATCTCTGTGCCATGTCCTACCAATGCAACTTATGATGAAAACAACTCAACCACTTCTTTAAAATGTATATATGGTCTTGCTTCAGTTATTTGGTTACCTGACTGTTGAGTGTGCCTCTCTTCTTTCGTTTATTTTAAATATCATGAATGTGAGGGTGATGATGGTTTGACTTGTGGTCCCCAATGCACCATTCCTAGTGAGGCTGAATGGGCAATGGCTTAGTCCCCACTAACAAGAGTCAAGTGCTGCATAATAAGGTAGGTACTCAGAGTCTGCGAGTTTTTTACAAGTATGTTTTACTTTTACATTTCATTTTAAGCATATCCTGGAGTATCTGGATGACAATGGTAACTAATTAGGACATAATTAGGACATGTATTTGACAAGTTGGCAACAATACTACTTTAACTGTCATGAGCTAGTAAGAAAATAAATTAGGTGTACCTCCTACTTCACGGCTTACTATACAGATGAAGATTGGTAGTTTGGAAAAGGAAAGTGATGGGAAAGCAGGGTCCTCACAAGACTCACATACAAGCATGTTGAAAGCCAAGAACACACGCTGGGCAGTCAGTAGCTTGTTCAGGCTTCTAAGAGCAGTTTTGTCTCAGTAAACATCATGTACCACATTAAATTAACATTTTTTAATTTGTGCACAATTTGTAAATTTACTTTGATGTTAAATTTGTATAAGAGTGTTATGAACAGTAGTTTCTATTTCATTTTATGTTTGTTTACATTTAAGAAATATTATAAAAAGAATTTACATAAATGCTTGAGTCTAAGAGAACGTTTTTCCTTTAGAAGAGGTCCCTCCAATATATTTCTCAATTGAGAAACACTAATTAGATAATGAGAGCAGTAAACAGGGTATGTACACTGTGTGTATAACGTTTACTTAAATATAAGGTAATAATGTACTAATACATCTTTACCAAGCTCTTCGCCACTAGGAGTTGATGACTGCTGTGCATCCTTCTTCCTTGCCCCACTTTAATTTGTTTGGTTTGTCCCTTGGGTGTACCTAGTCTGAATGCATTTACCCAATTCATCCTTCCCTTCCATTCTCCAACAAGATCTTTCCTAATTCCTATTTTTCTGAAAACACGGATATAGTAGTTCCCTACCTTCTCTGAGGGTCTGGGCCTGGAAAGAATCCCTGGGGTGGGGCACCTGGGTGGCTCAGTTGGTTAAGCGACTGCCTTCGGCTCAGCTCATGATCCTGGAGTCCCGGGATCAAGTCCCGCATCGGGCTTCCTGCTCGGCAGGGAGTCTGCTTCTCCCTCTGACCCTTCCCCCTCTCATGTGCTCTCTCTCATTCTCTCTCTCTCTCAAATAAATAAATAAATAAAACCTTAAAAAAAAAAAAAAAAGAATCCCTGGGGTGACCTGCCTTCAGATGCATAATTTACCTCCCAGAGAGCTGATGGGCTGCAAGAGGGTCATGGAGACTAAACAAGATTGAGAATTATCAGCCAGTCTTTATCATTTGGATTACTATTGGATAGAAATATATTAGACTTGACCCAATGATCTAACCCCTTTTAATTTTTAATGTGATTGATGTGTATGTATGTGTATGTGTGTGTATGTGTCTATATCTGTATCTATCTATATCTACATCTAGATATACAAAATGTTATATATAAAATGTATATATATATATATAATGTGTATATATGTGTGTGTGTATGTATATATACACATATATATAAAATTAGCTCCCCAAAGATCACCAACACAACCTACTGATAAAACAAAGCTTGAGTGTATTACTTATTACAGTTTGTGGTTCACTTTTCAGCCAGGAGCCAAGCACCCATATTAAAGCAAGGGAATAGATCTCAGCCCCAATCCAAAGACTGTCAAACCAGGTATGAGGTTGTTCTCCAAATTACCTAGTCTCTGATTTATAAGGACTTTGTCTTTGGACTTAGGGCCCACCCAGATAATCCAGGATAAGGTCCTTCTCTCAAAATCCTTAATTTATTCACATTTTTTGGTTTGCCATATATAGTAACACTCGCTCTCTTGCCATATTAAGTAATAGTCACATGTTCCAGGGATGAGGAAGTGGAAATATCATCAGGGGACTACCATTCAGCCTGTTGCAGTGGCATTGTCTAAACTATGCTCTGAACCACAGCATGTAGGACTTGCTCTACTTTCTGGACCTCTTATAAAACATGAAACCAAGAGGGCTGGGGAGAGAAAAAAGAAATCCAGAATTCCTCTAAAGTAGTTAGGGTTTCAGTTCTCAAATCAGAGACCCCTAACTTCTTTTTCTTTCTTGAATTAAATTATCTGCTGATCCTTTTTGCTAGAGGACAAACCAATGGGCCCAAATGTATGATATCAGAGACAATCCCAATAATAAAGCCAATTCTCAAAGTTTTAGAAAAAATATCTATAAGGATAATTACTGAGCCTATTTTCAGCAAAGATAGCGAATATTACCTCCTTACAAAAAATTAATGAAAATAACTTTTATAAAGGAAAAAACTTGAGGCTCCTGGGTGGCACAGTTGGTTAAGCATCTGACTCTTGGTTTCAGCTCAGGTTGTAATCTCAGGGTTGTGGGATTGAGCCCCTGCACTGGGCTTCACACTCAGCATGGAATCTGCTTAAGATTCTTTCTCCCTTTCCCTCTGTCTCTCCCGCTCATGCTCTCTCTCATTAAAATAAATAAATAAATCTTAAAAAAAGAGAAAACTTAAGATATAACATATAATAATACAGAGATATAATGTAAAGTCTATGCTATGAATAGACCAAACATACAGGAGAATACATATTGGTAGAATATGAACAATATCAAATAAAGTGATTCAGGGCGCCTGGGTGGCTCAGTTGGTTAAGCGACTGCCTTCGGCTCAGGTCATGGTCCTGGAGTCCCAGGATCGAGTCCCGCATCGGGCTCCCTGCTCGGCAGGGAGTCTGCTTCTCCCTCTGACCCTCCCCCCTCTCATGTGCTCGCTCTCATTCTCTCTCTCTCAAATAAATAAATAAAATCTTTAAAAAAAAATAAAATAAAGTGATTCAGTAAGTCTGGAGCAGGTACAAAAATCTGTATTTTAATGGAACTCCATAATTAAGTCCGACGTGCATCCTCAGTTAAAAACCACTGCCCTTGAGGGGCGCCTAGGTGGCTCAGTCGGTGAAGCATCTGCCTTCAGCTCAGGTCATGATTCCGGGATCCTGGGATGGGGCTCCACATCGTTGGGTTCCCTGCTCAGCGGGAAGCCTGCTTCTCCCTCTTCCTGTGCCCCTCCCCCTCTACTCATGCTCTGTCTCACACTCTCTCTCAAATAAATAAATAAAATCTTTAAAAAAATACTCACCTTCAGATGTTAGATTCAAATTCGTAAGATGTGGCCAAGTAAAAGTTTATAATAATAACTGAAATTATAACTGGTAACACTATATTGCTGTTATCTAATATTCTCAGGAAAAGCACTATTAGGACTCTGATAAATAGAAACATCATGGAGACTGAGGGAATTGAGAAATCTCTAGGTACTTCCCATATAGCATATAATTTCTGAAATTTTTATATTAATAACATTTTCTCCATACAAATTTAATTTGGGTAAGTCTGAGCATCTCTTCTGATTGGACAGCTCTTCCCATGCAACTCATCAATAGTAACATTGAATAAACATAACAGTTTCTAGCACCTCTCTTTTTATAAGGTGAAAGAACAAGTTTTTGATTGTCCAGGGACCCTCTTGAAAATGTTAAAGATAACTACAGTGCAAAAGATATCCTTAAAGTTATTTTATTTCATTTTACATTTAGGGTTCAATTTTAGAAAGGAAAAAATCAAAAGTAATCAAGAGATTTGAACACTTAAAATAGGATAGTTGGTGCTAAGAAACAATATTTGGCTATTCATATGAAGGGAACAATAAGACGTTTGAAGATAAATATAGAAGGTAACATGATTGTTAAGAATCTTGGTCCTTACATAAATAAGGAAGCTTTGTTTTCTTAAATAATTGAGGACATAATAAAGTCAACATAAAGCACAAAAAATTGTTCTGGTAAAACATGGAATCTTTTCTATCTACGCAGACTACACAGAATGACCCTTCATATTGTAGGTGAAGGAAATAAACAGTAAACCACTGAGAGTCTTGTACTATGCTAGGCTCTAGAAATACAAAATGAATGTGACATATTCTAAACCTCCCAAGATTTTACAATCTAGGTAAAGAAACAGATATGGTAAAAAAAAAAAAAAAAAAAAAGAAAGAAAAAGTGGGAAAATGTGTCAGAGATTGCTAGTTGTCTATCACATAACCTATCTCTTCATTCTAAGTGACAAAACCTGATTTTGTTGAGGCTGGCTATTTACTCAATGGGGAAAAATGTAATTTCTCAGCCTTTCTTTCAGACAGGGGTGCCCATGTGACTATGATATGGGTCAATGGTATGGAGGTTGAAGATGTTGATTGGGCCTTTCTAGAAAGATTCATAATTTTGTCCATGTGTATGTGTGTGTCTGTATGCATGTACTGGGGTGGGGGAAGAAGAGAGACGGTGCTTATGAGACTGCTAAGGTGGGAGGCCATTTTGTATTACTTTCTTACTCATCCTTCTCTAGGACATCGATGTGATGGCTGGAGATACAGCAACTATTTTGTTACATTGAGGAAACCTCAAGCTACAAAGGCAAAGCCTGAGCTTGGAAAATAGAGCAAAAAGATGAAAGCAGCCACCATAATAATATTGAACTACCTACCTTTGGATTTCTTCTATGGGATAGAAAAATAATTGGTTTCTTAATGACAGCCAAACACAATTCCTAACTGATGCAACATATAATACCTTGGGATGCAAGGTCTGTATCTATAAAGACCTATGAGTGCACATTTAAGGAAAGGATGAATTCTGTCTGGGAGAAAGATTGGGAAGGGCTTCATAGAGGGAGTAACATTTGGCCTGGGCTTTTAGAATATGAGTAGTTTGGATGGAACTGGGGAGGATTATGCTAAGTTAAATAAGTCAAGCAGAGAAAGACAATTATCATATGGTTTCACTCATATGTGAATATAAGGAATAGCACGAAGGACAAAAGGGGAAGGAAGGGAAAACTGAAGGGGGGGGGAAATCAGAGAGGGAAACAAACCATGAGAGACTATGGACTCCAGGAAACAAACTGAGGGTTTCTGAGGGGAGGGGCATGGGGGAATGGGGTAGCCGGGTGATGGGTATTAAAGAGGGCATGTGTTGGGGCGCCTGGGTGGCTCAGTTGTTAAGCATCTGCCTTCGGCTCAGGTCATGATCACAGGGTCCTGGGATTGAGCCCCGTATCAGGCTCCCTTCTCGATGGGCCTGCTTCTCCCTCTCCCTCTGCCTGCTGCTCCCCCTGCTTGTGCTCTCACTCTCTGTCAAATAAATAAAATCTTTAAAAGAAAAAAAGGACGGCATGTGTTGTGATGGGCACTGGGTGTTATATGCAACTAATGAATCATTGAACACTATGTCAAAAACTAATGATGTACTGTATGGTGGCTAACTTAACATATAAAAAAAAGAATATGAATAGCTGTCTGCTAGGCTACGAAAGATGGGTATTTACTTTAAAAAAAAAAGATTTTATTTATTTGTTTATTTATTCAGAGAGAGAGAATGTCTGTGAGCAGAGGGAGGGGCAGAGGGAGAGGAAGAGAGACAGAATCTCAGGTAGAATCTGTGCTGAGAGCAGAGCCCGACATGGGGCTCAATCCCACCACCCTGAGATCATGACTTGAGCTGAAATCAAGAGTTGGATGCTTAACTGACTGAGCCACCCAGGCACCCTAAGGTGGGCATTTTAGATAAAAGTGTGACAATGAAATTCAGTATCATTTCTGTGGTGAAACTGGTGAATTTGAAAGATAGATCATAGACTTAAAAAACCACTACATTTAAAACTAATGATGTAATGTATGGTGATTAACATAACAATAAAAAATTTTTAAAAAATGGATGATGTGAGGGGCACCTGGGTGGCTCAGTTGGTTGAGCATCCAACTCTTGGTTTCGGCTCAGGTCATGATCTCAGGGTCGTGAGACTGAGCCCTACATCGGGCTCTGTGCTCAGCGAGGAGTCTGCTTGAGATTCTCTCCCTCTTCCTACCCTCTACCCCCAAGCACTCTCTCTCTCTCAAATAAATAAATAAATCTTTAAAAAAAAAGAAATGGATGATGTAATATTAATCATATACAACCATGGAAACCCTTAAGGGTTGATGGCCAGAAATACTTTGAGAAATACCAACAAAGGGGACTATTATAATAAAATTTACATAGTTGCCCTCATATAATTTTCTCCTTACTTTTGAAAAGGAAGTAAGATATAATCTTCTCCTGTATAATTCTGTCCATCCTAATGTTCAAGTACTTTAAAAGTTTTAATGAGTGGATAATTGTCCATTCTCCAATTGCTCTTACCAAACCTTCATTTAAACACTGTTACAGAGAAGTTCTGAAAGTCATACCTCCTCTTCAGTATATGTCTGTGCTAAGCAAGTATAGCACTCTTTTCTATGTTATATTGCAAATCTTGCACACAACTAAAATACTGTACAAGACCTATAAATATTGAGATTTATTTGACTAATGCAGGAAGTGCTTTTCAGAAACAACAAACATTTCTCAGATCAGTAGAAATTTTTAATTAATATTTTATTCTTATGAAATAAAGAATGTTTATTTCAGTTACCAAATCAAAAGAAACCATTTAAAAGACCCTCCATAATTTAAATTTTTTACAGGGAAGAGATGATCAATATATTTTGCTAAATAACAAATGAAAAAGAATTAAAATAATAAATTATATATAGATATATGTAAATAAATGAAAACAATAAATAAAAAGTGAGACTTATGAGAAGTCACACCAAAAGGAATGTATTCAAATATACACAGATATAGGTTTTCAGGTACATTTGGGTCCTAATTTAGGTGGAAATTAATTGAGAAGATAATCCCAGTGAAAATTATTGTCTTGACACTTCTGTTGTAAGCCAGTAGAGTGGATTTATTTATTTTTTTAAATTTTATAAAATTTTATAAAAGATTTTATTTATTTGACAGAGAGAGACATAGCGAGAGAGGGAACACAAGCAGGGGGAGTGGGAGAGGAAGAAGGAGGACACCGAGATCATGACCTGAGCCGAAGGCAGACACTTAACGACTGAGCCACACAGTAGAGTGGATTTAGTCAACTGATATTGGTATTGGTGGCTATATAAGGGATACATAACAGGATATATATATTGGAGGAAAAAACTGAACAAGATGCCAGATGTTATAGAATTTGCATCTTTGCAAAATGTAAATTTTTAAAATCTGGTCATTTTCAATCTGAACATTTTTTCAACCTGAACATTATTCTTAACTAATACCTGTACACTTCTACAATATCGAGGTTTATAATGATGACCCCAATATGTCTTCTGAATCATAGCAGAATTATTAAATTAGGATATATTTTTATTATTTGCAAACTGGTAATCTGGTCTGTTTTTTAACACTTCCAGATTAATCAGCACATCTTTATCAGGTATCCAAACTTGGGCTCATTCTTTGGTCATCTTAACAGTTTACAGTTAACAGAAATAAAACAGCCAACAGCTGATAAATAAATTTAAGATTCACACTATTATAGCAAGAATATCACAAGAGAATTATAATCTAACCAAATTTTTAAGCAATGCTACATAGCTCTAATAATTATAATAATTTTTCATATTCTGTAGTAAGAAAGAATTACAATGAAGCATGAATGAATGTACCTTTATTTCTGATTGATAGAATGTGGTCTGTTCGTGTCAGCAAGACAAAAGATATTACGGGGGCGCCTGGGTGGCTCAGTCAGTTAAGCATCCAACTCGATTTTGGCTCAGGTCATGATCTCCACGTCCTTGGATCTAGCCCCACGCATGGTGCTCCCTGCTCAGCAGGGAGTCTGCTTGTCCCTCTCCCTCTGCCCCTCCCCACTCTCATTTTCTCTCTCCAATAAATAAATAAAATCTTAGAAAAAGATATTAGGAATAGGCTGGGCCTGGTTTTCATCTGAATTAGGTCATAGGTCCAAGTTTGATTTGAGGGGCCTTGCATCTTAACTCACCACTGGCTTCCTGAGAGATGGATGCCAACAATGGGGGAGGGAAGGGAGGACTACAGAGGGCCTTCTTTACTTAGTCCTCTGATAAACCTAAAATAAGAATGAATCTTAGAGAATGTTGCTTGAAGCACAGCCTGAGAGGAGGTGGTTCTTATGCAAATCATTTACTGCGGAAGTGCTCTCAGGTAAAAGGAATTTCAGAAGGAAGCAGGACAGGGCAAGGGGGAAAACAACTAAGCCACTGGAGATTAGCTTTAGCCTGACCCCACAAGGAACACTGGAGTAGGATTTGCCCCACAGAATTGGTTTACCTTGAGGCAAAGTGGCTGGCGTTATGTACCCTCATCATCATTCAGTCATTGACTGCAGGTTGCAGGGGTGTGTAAGGAGAGGAGGTGCTGCAGAGTACTGAAGCTCATATTTTGCAGAGTGCAATTCTCCAGCGAAGGAAGCAGCTGGAGTTAGCAGCTAAAACCCAGAGCTGCAGGGGATGGGTCCATCTGCCCTATAAAGTGGGCCTGAACTGGTCACCAGCAGTGTACATACACTACAATACAGAAACACTGTCATTTGCATGTCAGGACCCCAAATCGGCCATTAAGAAACATGTAACTGAAACATACTACAGAAAGCATTGCAAAACTTGAACACTTAAACTAATGATGGTGTTTCTAAAAATATGAGAACAGTTAGGGATGCTGGGAACACATCTCCCTTTCTAGCATTGGGTTTAGGAATATCCTCCCCCCTCACCTATTCTATTCGCTAAGCCGTCGCAGCTGGTGGTGGCTTCAGTGATCAGGACAGGATGCCCAGCAGTGAAAGGACCAGGTTGATTAGGATTTAATGCAGATGAAGTCTCTGGAATGGTGCTATGTAGTTTAGGGTGAAAGGAGCTATAAAGGCAAGGTCTCTAGTCTGTGTCTGAGATCTGCACCCCAACATCCCCCTTTTCTTTATTTCTACTGGCCCTAGAGATACCCTTGACTGTTTGTCTGTCTTCTGACAACGCTCCTGCCTTGCACCAAGATTTCTATCTTTCCTAGCCTCTGGAACTGAACTTCTTGCAGGTTTACCCCTACGCTGACATTTTCTAATAGTTTCACAGCTAGAAATAATGAAGAAGATTAAGTAAAATGCCTTCCCCTGCTATCTCCCTTCCTTTTTCTTTTTAAATTTAACCTCTTTAAGTAGAAGACCAAGCCCGGTCATGTATGCTATTATGGGCATTGGGGGGAAAAAAGACAAGAAGTTGATTCTTCTACAATTCAAGCCCAGAGGTTTCCTGGGTGTGCAGAATAATGGGTTCTGAAGTGCCAAGAGGGACTGAAGAAGGTCAGGGATCAGCAGAAGTGGTAGAGGGTGGGGACAAGGCAGTACTTGGTTTACCATCAGGAAAATTGGGGATTTACCTTCTCCTTCCCCAGTCTCTACCATCACCAGTCCTTCTGCTCGAAAAACCATTATAAACAGCCTGAGGATAAGTTGGGAAGCGGTAGTAGGTGGGTGTGAAGCAAGAATAACAAGACCCTGGGTACTGTAGGCTCTTGAAAGAAAGGAGGGAATTCCTTTTTTGTTTTAATGAGGGGAAAGGAGATATCCCTGTGCTCTTGGACTGAGGTAGAAATATCTGATTCTATGAACTGCAAATGTGGAAATAACTACCACTTTGGCTCTGGAGTCAGAATAGTATATTACAGTCTCTTGGTGCTGTCCTAAAACAAGCATGATCTTTGATAATATCCAAGCTTTACAGGATGGTCAGGTGAGGTGGGGATCCTGCATCTTTATCTCTGGTGGCCTTAGGCAGTAATGGGGCCTGTCTAGCACAGTGGGGCACAATAAGTGAGCTGGTTATGACTACTGCTATTTTGCTCATCTCCTTTGCTGCCAGTCTTCAAGAGAGAGACCCTTGCTTTATTGCCTGCTGCCCTTCTACCTCTGAAGAGAACCTAGTCTTCCTCACCTGCACAGATATTGAGGCAATTCTTAGGGGAAAAAAGAGCACTCAAAAATACTTTATTGCCATTTTCTCAGTGATATTTGAAAGGGACATATATATTTGAGTTTATCTGAGTTTAAGTCTTGGCTCTATTTGTTACTGACTCTGTGACCACGGGAAAGTTACAGTGTTATCTGCTATCTCACTGACCTGAATTTTCTTAGCTGCTTTAGAAAAACAAAGAGGAGGAAAGGGAAGGATAATATTTGTAACTACCACCAATAATTACGAGGATTAAACAACAACAACAACAACAACAAAAACCCAACAAAATGGGTTTAAAGCAATTAATATAGTACTTGGTCCATAGATGCCCACACGTTAATCGTTATTATCATTTAGTATTTATTAGCTAGAAGGCCTTAGCTGAGATGACATCACCCTCAAGGTCAATAATTAACATTTCTATTTCAATATACTGCTTAACTCTGTGCCAGGCAATGTTCTAGGTGCTGCTCACATGCGAACTTATAAAATTCTCACTACAACTCTAGAGGTAGGTACTACTCTTATATCAATCCTACAGATGCGGAAGCCAAGGAATAGCGTGCTTAAATCACTTGCCCAAGATTCCGCGGTTGTATAGTGAGATTCAAACCCAGAAAGCCAGGTTTAGAAAGTACCTGCTCTTAACCATTGAGGTAAGCAGTTAAACGTCAAACCAAAGGAGATGGGGAACGTAGGATAGAAAGGGCACAGGTTCAAGGTGAACAATCATCAACTATAAAGTTGGAGTTTCGGCTGGTCCGGAAGCTTAAAGGCATCATTATGAACTATTCAGGTTGTGAACAAGTAAATTAAGCTCCTATTTAAAAACGGTAAACTTACAGGTCAATTTACAAGCAAATTGAGAAAATGTTCAATAGATGACTATGACTAAGAGGACAGGCCTGGTCTTTTATTTCTTTTACCAGATAAGTTACCTGTATCTCCCAGCAAAGTAATCCGCGTACAAGAAGGCGTCGATGGGACAATGAGCTCAGACACGAAAGGGTTAATGGTTGACCCCCCCCCCCCCTTTTTTTTGCGGGGGGGAGAACGGATGGGGGAAACGAAGGCGAAGAGGATTGTGGGAACCCCGTTTTACGTCGCCCCGTGGGCTCCTGGGAAATATCCTGTGTGTCTCTCTATTATGACCGACTCGTAGTGAAGGTCACGGCAAGCTGGGATCTGGTTAATGCCGCCGCAGTTGGTGTCCGGGGCCGCAAGGCAGTGGCCGTCGGCAGCTGCCTGGAGAGCGGATGAGGTGGAGGTTTGTAAGCACTTCTTTTGGGCTGAAGGCATAGGTACATCCTGCCTCCAGCCGCGCAGGGAAAGGGGAACGGAAGTGAGAGGGGATGAGGAGTAGGGGGAACTGACAGGTTGACGGACCAGCGGCGAGACTTGATTGCGTAGGTGTCGGCGAGGGAAGTGTAATGTGTTGCGTAGTGCTGTTGTTGAGACGCGTGAATATCCTGGTTACTTGGAGATGGGGGAAGCGGCGAACAGATGAACGGAAGGAAAAGCTGGACACCAGCATCTATGAATCGTACCTATACGGGATGATTTTATGGAATGATTTTAATGGATCCCTGGTTTCAGATTTTACTTTTGATGGGTTGATTCCCTTAAATTACCAAGTACCCAGTCTGTGCTGGGTACTGTACTAAAGGCTCTGGATGAGGAAAGGAGTTAGCCATTATTTTCGACATTTGAAGCCTGCTAGTTAACGATATGCATTTGGAGATAGTCAATGGCAATATAAGAAGACAGAGATAGATACATCAAGTGTTTTTGAAAACCTGCTGGGGGCCACCAAACTTACCTGAGGGTGCAATCCGAGACAGTCTTTGATGTGATGATTTGACATATACTTTGAAGATAATATAAGTAGGGCAAAACTGTAAAATTTTCCAAGCCTATTTAGTTCAGGAGCAGTAGCTACCTGGAGAACTGAGGAACGCTTAAGGCCCAAGCTAGTTCATTCCTGGTGAGAGCAGTTGTCCATCACAATGGCACTTCCAGGGCTCCTGTTGGAGAATCAGTCTTACCTGAGAACAAGGCCTCCCTTTGCACATGTAGCCTGCAAGCTCTGGGTAAAACTACAGTGCAGGACACAAGGCCTCTCTGCCCTAAGCATTTGAAACGTCTCTGTGCCTGTTCTTTGGTTTTCCAGCAAATTCAGTTCACAGAATTGTGCATCCACCTGGAATCCTAAGCAATGTTTTAAGACTTCCAAATCATTAAACCTACTGCTTTGTTTACCAGAGAAACAAAAGTGTAGCGGACAATCGAAGTCAGTGGTTCTCAAACTTTCTTGTGCATCCGAATCAGCTGGAGGGGCTTGTTAAAACACAGATTGCTGGGTCCTGCCCACAGAGTTGCTGATTCAGTGGGTCTTGGGTTGAGCCCCCCAATTTACATTTCTAACAAATTCCCTGGAGATGCTGATGCTACTGGTTCTTGAGACCACAGTAGGAGAACTGGTCTAAACAGAACTAACATTAAACTGTAAAGGACATCTCTAGGGAAAACCAGACACACTCCTAAAGGTTAGACATGTCTGAGTTAACTCTCAGTAGATATGAAATGGATTTGTTTTTGTTGTTCATTTGTATGCTTTGAATGGAGGAGCAAAGGTGAATCTTCCTGAACTAAACAAAGCAAGGCTGGCACCAGTTTTTTTCTTCCCAAATAAGTTATCAGATTTCTTTGTACCATAAATTGTTTAAAAAACAACGTAGCTATTTTCTTTTCAGATGCGTTGCTCAGTTATATTCAGGTATTAGGTATTTACAGTGGAACTCACACCCCAGCTTATGTCATCACCAAAATCCCTCAAGTGTTCCTAATTTCTCGTAATAAATTATGTTTGAGTTTAAAAGTAAAAAAAAAAAAGTGACAATCTAATCAACAGAGATTAGTATAAGGAGCTAGAATTGAGGTGTGATGAATAGTTTTTTTTTATCCTCAATGAAACCCCACCTTCTCAGAACAAACAATCAGTTTATTCACTGTAGAGTGCAGATAGAACCAGGAATCTTACTGTGCCAAAGCTTAATTTGAAACCTCCCTTTAGGGAATGGCCTGGACAGGCTCTTGGAGGGAGACAGTCCACATTTCTACTTAATCTCCAAACCCCTCCCATGAGCCTAAAAAAAGGCCAAGACACATTTTTAGGAGTGACAGTAATCATTCTAGACCCCTATCAATGTTGGATCCCAAATCTCTCCCCAGGCCAGTTATGAAACAAAACTGCAAAACCAAACATGCACACATAAAACACCAAAAAAGTCCAAACACACTGGCCTGAGTCTATTATGAGTCTTTGTAGGGACCAGCAAAATGCTAGGATTGTCAGTACTCTGGATGTTTCAGAAATCTAAGGATCTGTCATATCCACAACCCAAGGGAGTCAGCAGGACACTGTATGGAAGGAAAAAATTTTCCTCAACCCTCTTAGGGTTCCTGATTGAGTCTTTAAATTGACAAAGATAGACTAACAGGAGAGAAGCATACAAATGTATTTAAGTTTTATATGACACAGGAACCTTTATAAGGAAATTAAGACCCTAAGAAACAGACCTAAATATTTTATGCTAGGTTTGATGAAGAGTGGACAGTCATGGAGGAATATGATAATGAGTATGAAGCAAGCATAGTAAACGGGAGGAAACTTAGCAAAGGCCTGTTAGGATTCTCTCAGCATCCCTTTGTCTTCGAAGATAAAGATACGCTTTCCTTCATGCTACTGGGAGGCCACCTCTCACATGAGTGTTTTATGTCCTGTTTCAGAGGACAGGAGGTCAAAATGAGCTTTCTGCTTCTGCCATTTTTTCCAAATCCTTCAGCTTAAATCATTCAATATGCCAAGGTGCCATATTTTGGGATAGCATGTCCTGAGCCCCCTCAACACTCATATACATGACTCTTGAATATTAATCAAATTTTGCAGGTGGTCAGTGAGACTCTCACTTATTATATTTGTGCAATGATTCCTCCTCTCCACACCAGTTCTCATCTCTACCTAATCACCTAAACTTACAGAGAGTATAATTTTCTATGAAATGAAGGGGCGCCTGGGTGGCTCAGTCAGTTAAGCGTCTGACTCTTGATTTCGGCTCAGGTCATGATCTCAGCGTTGGGCATGGAGCCTGCTTAAGATTCTCTTTCTTCCTCTCCCTCTGTCTCTCCCCCTCACTCGCACACGTGCTCTCTCTCTCAAAAAAAAAGAAAAAAAAAAAAAAGAAAACAAACCTGTGTTAGTTTGAACTGTGCGTCACTGTGTCCTAAGTGATTCCTAGGTAGAAATGATTTAATTTTGTTGCTTGAGCACTCAATATTTCACAATCTCTGAGAGTGGACAGATAGAAGGGACTTTTGGGCCATGTAATACACAAATGATTACTCCACAATTCAAATTCAGATAGGACTGTTTCAATTCAAATTTCCTGGTTGCTGCAGCTGATTCTCTAAACAACTTTAAATCAGTAAGTGTCTCTAACCTGAGTTAGAGTAGGGTTTCTGATCAGGCACTTAACCACAAGGCTATGGAGGTTATTTGGAGTTGCCTTTCTAAGGATGAGAGTCCCTACATAAAGTGAGTGAGAACTGTAAAATAAATTAGAGAAAAATAAAGAACTCACTAGAAGGAGGAGAAGGAGGCAGAAATATATTCTAGAGTCTGGCATCTGAAACTGAAAAGCCAGTTGGCAGGTGCATACTTGCTTAGCTTTTCCCACAGCAGAAGCAGAGGCTTAAGCACCTGTAGCCTGCAGCCAGGTTGTCCTTAGGTCCTGTGACCATCATGGGGACAGAGCAGCTATTGCCTCTATTATCATGATAACTTTCCTGCACTTGGTAAGGCGATGAGGAAGCCTGGAGGACTCAATCTCATATAAATATAATTTTTAACTATATGGTCATTTTAATAGCTTTTGGAAGTCTGAGTAATGCATATAATTGTCTTCCAAAACTGCATTGTAAAAGAGCCAAATCCGAAGTCTGACTGAAAGCTGGAGTTCCGCAGATCAGAAGTGACCTCGTGAGAAATATGTTCTCTAATTTCAAGGTCCTCAGAGGAGTTGTCAGTGCCCTCTAGCTAAAGACCACCAGGAATATACCTGTGGTTGAACAAGTTGGGTTGATTATTCACTACATCGAGGGAGAGTGCCCATCATTGGGAACTTGCAGGGTGTCTCAAAGGGTGTTAGAAAGGATTTATTATAGGTTTTGGACTTGTGTTAGGTGATTTGGAGGAGGATTTAAAGAAGTGAGGCTTTGCTCTGGATTGGATTCTGTTAGGAAGTTGCAGAATATAGGGGTAATGCTATAATTGGGTATCTTCGTTGATCTTATCTAGAGGGAGGATAACTAGAAGGAGGCTAGTTGGTAAAGTAGCAGTGGTGGCCATTAGCCAGGATAGAAGGATGTTTGGTCATTTTGTGGTTTGGTCAAAGTTCATGTTCTGCCTCTTTTCAGACCTGATTATGCAGTGGTCTTGCTTTTGTCTCTGTCACAGTGATGACATAGTGGCCTTGTCTGATGTCAATGGCCCTTGAAATTGTTTTATGTCAAGAACACCAAGGCCTACAGGGCGCCTGGGTGGCTCAGAGGGGCGCCTGGGTGGCTCAGATGGTTAAGCGTCTGCCTTCGGCTCAGGTCATGATCTCAGGGTCCTGGGATCGAGTCCCGCATCGGGCTCCCTGCTCCTTGGGAGCCTGCTTCTCCCTCTGCCTTTCTCTCATGAATTAAAAAAAAAAAAAAAAAAAAAAAAGAACACCAAGGCCTAGCTGTAAGGACTAGGCCAGCCGCTTTTTGTCAGTGGCTGCTTTTCTCCTAAGAGTGATCAGTGCTGGGCCCAACAGCCTGTAGGGAACCAAATTCCATTTCTGCCAGGAGCCATATATAGCAGGAAGATGGTTAAATGTGCTGAAGAGGAAAGATTGAGCAGTGGATGTCGATATGGATGAAAGACTCTGGTTAACCTCTAGTAGAACTTAAAAGCCTCAGTGAAAATAGTAGTCTCCTGAGGTTGTTTTTCCTTAAACAAACAAAAACATCAGATCAGAGTATACTTAAGCAAGGGAAGTAGATGGGAGAATGTAGCAGAATTTTTCAAAGATGGCCACAACAGTATCTCCCATTCCACATTCTTCTACAATGTGATCTTGCCACCCTTCCATTGAGAATTAGGGTTGATGTACCCTCTCTTTGAATCTGGGCAGACTTTGATTGTACTGACCAATAGAATAGGGAGAAATGAGACCTGTGACTTCTGAGGCGAAGCCATAAGAGGCAGTGCAGCTTCTGTCTTATTTACAAGGACGTTGACCTGTAGAGTCCTGAGCTGCCTTGTAAGAAGTCTGACTACCCTGAGGCTGCCATACTTTGAGAAAGTCCAGGCCCATGTTGAGGCCACCTATAAGTCCTCCAGTCAGCAGTCCCAGCTGAGGTTCCACCTAATAGCCAACATTCACCAGACCTGTGAATAAAGATACCCCTAGATGATTAAAGCTCCCAGCCATTGAGTCTCCCGCTGAGGCCCCAGACAGCATGGAGCAGAATCAAGCTATCCCTGGCGTACTCTGAGTTCCTGAACCACAGAATCAGAGAGCAGAATAAAACGATTGTTTTTTAATGCCACTGTTTTGGATTGGTTTATCGCAAAGCAGTAGTGATCCAATCAGAGGTAGAAATTTTGGTTAAAACAAAAAGGATGGAGTGAAAGGAGCAAAGAAGGTAATTGGTAGAGGAAACACAGGATAGTGACAAAGCATTTAGCTTCGCTACTGCTGCTGGGCTCTTTGGTCCCAGAGACCCGGAGTGGACAGAAGTGGACAGAAGGAAGCGTGGAACAAGAGGTTACCCAGTAGGCTAAAAGAAACTTCTGCAGATAATTTGCACCTCCTTTTAAAATAATATATATATTTTAAGATTTTATTTATTTATTTATTTGTCAGGGAGAGAGGGAGAGCACAACAAGCTGGGGGAGCGGCAGGCAGAGGGAGAAGCAGGCTCCCCGCTGAGCAAGGAGTGCAATGCTGGGCTCCATCCCAGAACCCTAAGATCATGACCTGAGCCCAAGGCAGATGCTTAACTGACTGAGCCACCCAGGCATCCCTTAAGATAAGATCTTGAACTATTTATTTAACTGAAATTTTTGAGTAAAATTAATGAAGTGTGTGTGGGTTTTTTCCCTAAGGAAAAAAGGAGTAATATTAACACTAGCAAACTACTTGATGAATAACAAAATTTAATATTATAATTGCCTATGGTAACAATCCTTTGAAAAAAATCCCACTAATCATTTTCAGTCAGTCATGTGTTATTTATACAAACCATTTCGGGGATGCCTGGGTGGCTCAATCGGTTAAGCATCTGCCTTTGGCTTAGGTCATGATCCCGGAGTCCCGGGATTGAGCCCCACATCAGGATCCCTGCTCAGCAGAGAGCCTGCTCCTCCCCCTGCCGCTCACCCCGCTCATGCTCACTCGCTCATGCTCTCTCTCTCAAATAAATAAATAAATCTAATAATAATAATAATTTCAATTTTACTGTAGTTATATGAAGGTTTGCCTCAGTATACTTTATTTGAGGTATTTAGGTAAGACAATTTGATGGCATTAATGTTGAAACTGTCTGTGACGACTTAGCTCTTTAATCTTTCTTGGTAACAGTACTTAGTAACCAAGGGGTAAGGGACATTTGCTCTTCTCTATCTCATTGTATGAGGTCAGATGAAAACACAAACAATATTGTTTCCAGTGACATGTATAGGAGTTTTATTCTTTTAATTTGGCAGAATCTGGTTCACTTTTAAAGCCTCCATATGTGTCTATATGTTATACACACAAATAGCCCTTGCTGGGTAAGTCAGTCTATCGGTAAGTTAGAAGTCCTAGTACCATACTGGAATTATGTAATCAGTGAGTACTGGAATGTTGAATACGGTTGTCAACTGACCTCATGGTTATGGGCCAAATACAAAATGTCGCAGCCTCTTGTTTCATTGTAAAAATGCATGTGAATTTGGTGTTTGGCTCATTCAGTGTGTTCCAGCCGCACTGGACTACTCTCTGCTCCCCCATGGGAGCCTTGATTGTCCGGTTCCTGCTACTGGATCTGCTTATGCCCTCTAGGTGCATTCTACCTTGAAAAGGACTTCTGTCCATTCACACATACCTGAATCTTATCTAACACTCAAGACCCAAAGTCAGCAACACTTCTTTGGAAACCTAAATCTCCTGTTCTCATCTTCATCCTCTTGCCCTGTTTCTCTTTTCTGTCACCTTCAATCTTCAGTTTTGCATGATAGTTATCTGGGTGCATGTCTGGCCTTCCTGCTGGTCTGTGAACTCCTGGAAAACAGTCTGTATTTGATTGATTTGTGGGTTCACCGTAGGTCCATGATGGGTGTTTTCATCTTCAGGATCTGTAGAGTGATGCACCTAAGCCCGGAGATGCTAGTGAAGATCACGTATCTTCACATTAGTGGCAGAACTAGGTACCAGAACTCGGATCTCTGAATTCACAGCTTGATGTTCTCCACTAGATGGAGGAGAAAAAGGAGCAAAAAGGGGAAGAAGAAAAGCAGGAGGAAGTAGTATGCTTCATGAGGACAAAACTTTGTGTCTGTTTTGTTCACTGCTGCATCCCCAGTGCCTAGAACAGTGCCTGGCACATAATAGGTGCTCGATACATATTTACTGACATAATAAGTGATGGATGTAAGCAGGCATTCATGTACCCAGATGATAACAACAGTCTTTAAGGATGTGGGTATTGCTTACTTGATCTCAGGGTCATGAATTTGAGCCCCACGTTGGGCAGAGAGATTACTTAAAAAAATAATAAAACACTGTTTAAAAAATAAAACATGTGGCAGAGGAAGTGGGAGTAAGAATCCCACTTTGGCCCCAGTCCAGTCCTAAGCCACATGGTTTATAAGAACCACTCCATCTGAGGAGTTAAGGGGGCTTGCCCAGATTAAGAGCACAGACTCTGGAGCAAGACTTCCTGTGTTGGAATCTGAGCTCCACGCTCTATAGGCTTTGATGACCCAGAGCAAGTTGTTTAATCTATCTATGCTGCAGTTTCCTCATCTGTAAAATAGAGGAGAGGGTTGTTAGGATTTGCAGAGTTAATATATGTAAAGCACTGAGGATGGTGCCTGGTAAAGAGTAAGTGCTGTTTAAATGTTAGGTATTGGGGCGCCTGGGTGGCTTAGTTGGTTAAGCATCTGCCTTTGGCTCAGGTCATGATCCCAGGGTCCTGAGATCGAGCCCCATGTTGGGCTCCCTGCTCAGGGGGGAAGCCTGCTTCTCCCTCTCCCTCTGCTGCTCCCTTTGCTTGTGCATACTTTCTCTGTCAAATAAATAAAATATTAAAAAAAATAAATGTTAGTTATTATTATATCTGTAATTATTATCATTAAAATTATTAAATCAGATCCTTGTGTGTATGCACCATCAGAATGCTGGATGGGAGGGGCGCCTGGGTGGCTCAGTCGTTAAGTGTCTGCCTTCAGCTCAGGTCACGATCCCAGGGTCCTGGGATCGAGCCCCGCATCGGGCTCCCTGCTCTGCAGGAAGCCTGCTTCTCCCTCTCCCACTCCTCCTGCTTGTGTTCCCTCTCTCGCTGTCTCTCTCCATCAAATAAATAAATAAAATCTTTAAAAAAAAGAAGGCTGGAAGGGAGATGTGAGTGGTACCCCACATACCTAACAAATAGGTGTTAGAGAAGCAAAACATGAGCAATTAAGGAATTACATCTAAGAGTGTTTTCGGGAGATTTATTTTGGTTGCTTTAATCCTTTACTAAAAACAAATCTCAGTTACACGTTGTTGCTTGTGCTTTTGGAGTCATATCTAAGACACCATTGCCTAATCTAGGATTACAAAGATTTACACCTGTGTTCTCTTCTAGTTTTATGTTTTTATCTCTTACATTTAGGTCTTTGATCCATTTTGAGTTAACTTTTGCATATGGTGTGAAGTAGGAGTCCAACTTCATTCTTTTGCATGTGGATATCTAGGTGACCCAGCACCATTTGTTGAAAAAACTTTTTTTTTTCCTATTGAATGGTCTTGGCACCCTTGTTGAAAATCAACGGCCATAAAGGTCTGAGTTTATTTCTGGATTCTTAGTTCTATTCCACTGATCAATATATTTATCCTATGCCAGTACCAATCTTAATTACCATAGCTTTGGAGTAATTTTGGAAATCATGAGCTGTGAGTCCTCCCACTTTATTATTTTTTTTCAAGATTGTTTTAACCATTCTGGCTTCTTTGCGTTTCTATGTGAAGCGTAGGATCATCTCATCAAGTTCTGAAATAAAAGACTACTGGGATTTTGATACAGATTGCATTGAATATGTAGATCCATTTGTGGAGTATTATATTAATAATATTAATTCTTCTGATCCATGGGCATGGAATATCTGTATATTTATTTCAACTTTATTTTGCTTCAGTATACAACTTTTGCACTTCTTTTGTTAAACTAATTCCTAAGTATTTTTATGCTATTGTAAATGGACTTGTTTTATTAACTTTATTTCCTGTTTGGAGTGTTACTGTTAGTGTATAGAAATGCAGTTGATTTTTGTATGTTGACCTTGTATCTTGCAACCTTGCTGAATTTATTAGTTATAATAGTATTTTTGTGGATTTCCTAAGATTTTCTATATACAAGATCATGCCACCTATAAATAGAGGTAGTTTTACTTCTTTTCCAATATGGATGCTTGTTATTTCTTTTTCTCTCTTCATTGCCCTGCCTTGCATAGAGTGAGTGCTCACCAAAAGGCAGCTATATTTTTATCTGAGTCCAGCCACAAATCCAGATACTGAAATGCACAAAGCCTGGAAACCACATAGGTGTGGTCAGAATCTAAACTGTTTTTGAATGCTCTCTACCGTTGCCTTATTTCTGTTCTTTTTTCTTTTTTTGAGACAGAGAGAGCATGAACGAGAGTGTAAGCCGGAGGAGGGGAAGAGAGAGAGAGGGAGAGAGAGAGAATCTTAAGCAGGCTCCACAGTCCACATGGAATCTGATGCTGGGCTTTATCTCAGGACCCTGAGATCATGACCTGAGCTGAAATCAAAAGTCAGATGCTCAGCTGAACTGAGCCACCCAGGTGCCCCTATTTCTGTTCTGTTTACCTTTAGAATTTGGTAGCATCTTTTGAAAATGCCAGCATGTTTTGTTCATGTTAGGAAGAATCATGGAGTGTTTTTTGTTTATATCTAAGACAACACATTAAAGGGGCAAAGGGTGTGAAAGAGGTAGTGATCCAGCAGAGACAACTCCAGGGACTAGGTAAGCTTCAGAGGGATGAGGTGTTGATCAGTTTAACCTCCTACTAGGAGATTCTACTACCTAAGCTTTTCTCTCCTTGGGTTTCAGAGGTCCAAGGTTTTTACTTATTCAATCATCAAACAGACATTGGGAAGTGGTGTGGGTTTAGTAGTATTTTTTTTTAACTAGAGCATGGGCTCTGGACCCAGGTCAGGCTTGAATTTGAGTTCTATCTAGTATTTCCTAGCTCTGTGACCTTGGCCAACTTACCTAACTTGTCTGTGCCTCTGTTGCTTCATTTGTAACATGAGGATAATAACATTACCTAATACAACCTTCATGGATTTGTTGTTAAGAGTTAAATGAGTTAGGGATGCCTGGGTGGCTCAGTTGGTTAAGCTGAGCCTTCTGCTTCGGTCATGGTCCCGGGGTCCTGGGATCAAGTCACCCATTGGCCTCCCTGCTCAGCAGGGCTTCTGCTTCCCCCTCTCCCTCTCCCTCTGCCTCTCCCCTCTGCTCGTGCTCTCTCTCTCTCAAATGAATAAATAAAATCTTTAGAAAAAGAGTTAAATGAATTAATGCATATATATATAAAGGACTTAGATAAGTTCTTGGCATATATTAAGTGTGCAACAAATGTTAAATATTATTTTTATAGTGGGTGGGAAGGTAGCTATTTTAACTCTGTTTACATGTTTAATTCTGTTTATATGCTCAACTAGTTTTGTTCATTGTTGATATGAGGGATATGATATGATATATGCTCAACTTTGAGCAGTTCAAGGAACATTTCATTGAGAGGGACTGTTCCCTTCCAGAATTTTCAGTGTGGAACCAGGAGAGCTGACTGCATCCAGGAAAGGTGAAGCAATATGCTAAAGAGCCACCAGGTAGCAGTATTGCCAAGGATTCGAGCAGCAGAGGAAATGATCAGCCCTTTCCATCCAAGAGTTCCTTTATATCTGAAACAGTTTTTCTGTCCTCCACAAAATTTCAAACCATGATTTCTTTCCCAGTGTTCTGCTGGTCTTGGAGCACTGCCATTCCTGCCCAAGGCTGCTTGGGAGCCCTTTGGCGCTCTTAGCCACTCTATCTTTACTGAGCAGAGGAGAGAAATGAGACTGAGTATGTCAGTTCTTTGGATGTTGGGTTTCTAATTCCCATACCCACTGACTTGCTGTTGCTTCTGCTATGTCCCCATAGATGGAGGTAAATGGCTGAGGGGAGAAGCAAAACTAACATTTTTTAAGACAGCAAGCACTATATCAGCAATTTTATATAATCACTTCATTAAACTGCCACAAAACCCTGAGAGATTAGTTTTGTCATTTACTTTATCCCTCTGCTTCAGCAATTATTATTATTATTATTGCTTCAGCAATTATTAACATAGCTGTGGCCAATTGTACTTCAGCTATACCCCCCACTCAACACCACTGGATTATTTTCAGGCAAATTTCATATTTCATTGCATTCTTTCATTTTTAAGTACTTTCTTACATACCTCTAAAAGATACAGACTTTTTAACACACGACAATACCATTATAACACTAAAAAAAACCAAGTAATAATACCTTAACATCATAAAATATCTAGCCAGTGTTTAAATTTACCTGGTTGTCTCACTGTTAAAAATTGCATTTACTTTATTCAAAGTAGGGTCCAAACAAGACCCATAGATTGCATTCATTTGATATGTGAGCTATGAACCATTTTACATGGAGAGAAACTGAGGATCAGAGATCATCTGTTCAGTTCAAAAACACTTCTCTACTGAATCAGATCTGTTATCATATGTTGGGGATACAAAGATTAGAAAGGCACAAGTCTGCTCTCAGGGAACTCCGTCTTGTGCTTCTGTAATGCTCTGTGAATGTATCATAGGACTTATCACATTATGCTATTAATATGTGGTTATGTATCTGTCTTCCCACAGAAGAATGGCAAATTCCTTAAAAGGCAAGGGCCATTTTATGGTCAACATTATATTACTAATACCTAGCATAGTCCCTAGTACATAGTAGGTATTTAACAACTGGGGGGTGGGAAGTAGTAATTTTGTCTGGGCAGTGGGAACCAATGAAGAGTTTCAAGCAGGGCAGTAGCATGATAAGATTTTCATTCTAGGTAGATAACTCAGGTTGTCAGTTGGATTGGAGGCATGAGAGACTGGAGGTAGAGAGGGGACTCTTGCTGAGTCCATGCTAGAGAGGATGAGAGCCAGACTAGGGCAAGGGCAGTGAGTATAGAGAAGAGAAGACAGATTGGAGAGTTACAGAGAATGTAGAATTGGCAGCATTTGGTAATTTATTAGATGGAGAGAATGAGGAGTTCCAGGTTTCTGGCTTGGGTGCTGGTGGTGGTACTATCAATAGATTCAGAGTAAAAAAGAGAAGCAAGTTTGGGATGGGGGAGATGAGTTCTGTTTTGGACATTCTAAGGGTTTGTCTGTCTGATCTTCAGGAGATAATATCCATATGATGTGTAAGCTCAGAGCTCAGGCAAGAGGTCAGGAGTGAAGATCTGGGAGTCATTGCCTATAGATGGATCTTGAGAGCCTGACAGAGGATGCCATCACTCAGGGAGAAGACTGGCAGTGAAATCGGAAGTGGACTAAGGAGGGAACCCTGACACTCACCAAGGGGCTGTAGAATGAGAAGCGCGTGAAAAAGATGGAAAAGAAATAGCCAGGAATATTGGAAGAAAACCAGGAGAATGTGTTGCCACAGAGGCCAAGAGAGGAAAGAGTTCAGGAGAGAGGGAGTGGGGATGGTTGACACTTTTGAGGCAGGTAAAGAGATGGTGGTTGAGAATAGTTCAGTGCAGCCAGGGTGTGGTTGGTGGTGGAGGAGTGACAGGAAATAAGCTCAGAAAGGCCTTGTCCAAAAGGGCAAAACACACACACACACACACACACACAGGCCTTAGTCACCAGGCTAAGGAGTTAAGGCTTCATTCTGTAGATAATGGGGAATCATCACTGAGTTTAAAACAAGAATGGCCTAGGGCACTATCTGGGTGGCTCAGTCCCTTAAGCATCCGACTCTTGGTTTTGGCTCAGGTTCCTAAGGTTCCTCAGGGTCCTAAGGTGGAGCCCCACATGGGGCTCCATGCTCAGCGGGGAGTCTGCTTGAGATTCTCTCCCTCTCCCTCCCCCTCTGCCCCTCCCTTTGCTTGTGCTCTCTCTCTCTCTAAAATAAATAAATAAAATTTCAAAAAAAAAAAAAACCCAAACAAAACAAAAAACAAGAGTGACCTGAACAGATCTGGGTGTTCTAGATAATCAAGGCTGAGACATTGTAGAGGATGCTGTGGAGGAATGGGACTGGAAACAGGGCTCATTCGAGCAGAATAAAGTGGCTCTTGGGCAGTGAAGGTAGGGACTGTCTTTTAAGATCTTTAGTAGGTAAAATTGGCAGGCATTAAAAATGGTAGTTAACACTCATTGAGCACTTACTATGTGCCAGGCATTATTCTCAGTGCTTATGTGAATTATCTTCCATAATTCTCACAACCAACCTATGATATAATGTTATTAACTTCATTTTATATACGAGGAAGCTGAGGTACAGAGAAATAAAGCAATTTGCTGAGGATCACAGAGCTGGGAAGCTACAGAGCATAGATTCAAGCCTAGGTGGTTGGCTCTAATGTACTCTAACCTGGTTCACTCTTAATTTCTAGATTATTTTGCCAGATCACATTGGTGAGTGAGGGGGTTGTCAGGATCAGTTTCAGCTGTGAGTTATCAGACATCCAAAATAACTGGATTAAACAGGATAGAAATTCATTTCTCTTTCATGTTAAACCCTGAAGGGCTTAATGTCCTATCATCTCCACAGTGTGACACTTTCCTTCATGATACAAGATAGAGCTCCAGCCATCACATTTCATGTTCCAAGCAGCAGAATGCCTGGTGGCGGAAAGGGGAGAAGAGATACTGAGGACAACTAACAGTCTCTGCTATAAGAGAAATTCCAGGACTCTGCCATGAATGATTGCATGGAAGGTGGTGTTAACACCAGTTGAGATAGAGAACACAGGAGATCTGGTAGATCTTCACTGTTTTCCCAATGTCTTTCCCTTCCCCCGGAAATAAAACCCTTTGTTTTGGCAGGGGTGGGTGCTGCTTCTTTCCTGTCCAGCCATGCAGTTCTTTTTTTTTTTTTTTTTTAAGATTTTATTGATTTGAGAGAGAGAGTGAGAGAGAGAGAGACGAGCATGAGCAGGGGAGGGGCAGAAGGATAAGCAGGCTCCCTGCTGAGCAGGGAGCCCAATGCAGGACTCAATCCCAGGACCCTGGGATCATGATCTGAGCCAAAGGCAGACGCTTAACTGAGCTACCCAGGTACCCCAGCCATGCAGTTCTTTTTTTTTTTTTTAATATTGTATTTATTTACTTAGAGCAAGTGAGAGAGAGAGAGCATGATCAGGGGGAGGGGCAGAGGGAGAGGGAGAAGCAGACTCCCTGCTAAGCAGGGAGCCTGAACATGACCTGAGCCAAAGGCAGGTGCTTAACCCACCAAGCCACCCAGGTGCCCCAGCCATGCAGTTCTAATGAGGGCTTCCAGTCATAGTAGTTGATTTGATTGGTTGATACATGGGCATGTGATCTAGATCAGAACAATCAGAATTCTTCTCTTCAATTTTTTTCTGACTTAAATGGGGGAAAATATTGTGTCCCACATTTGTGGTATAGCTGGGAGATGTGTGGCCAGGAACTGCTCATAGGCCCTTTAACAGCCACAGGGAGGAAGCTTATCTGAGAGAATGCCATCAACATGCAGGATGAGCAGTAGATTCCTATCGGTGTTCAAGTCTCTGGTCTTAATCGTCCTTGAGGCCCACCTACATCCATGTCCTTCCTATGATTATATGAAAATTCTGATAAATTTCCTCTTTTGCTTGAATTAAAGTTGTGTTTCTGTCCCTTGCAATTAAAGCCCTGATTAAAGCTGTGTTTTAAAAGTTATTTCTGGAATCAGTGTAGATGTGTTTAGGGTCTGTGTGTGTGTTGGGGTGGGGGTCATACTAAATAGCAACCAGAAGCAAGGAGGTGATCTATGAGACTGTTTTAATAGTCAACATGAGAAACAATAAGTATCTGAACTAAGGTGATGTCAGTGGGCACTATAGCTCCTGGCCAGGCTTGTCATGTTTCTTCTAGACCTAGAACTAGTTGCCCATATCTGCAAGCTGGTTATCTTTACCTGGATGAAGTGCAACTGGTCACTATTCATTATGAACATATTTTTCACTATGTCCTTGGGCAAGGTTATAATAACTGCTTAAAAAGTCCTGCTAATTCCAGTGGCACCTGGGTGGCTCAGTTGGTTAGGTGTCCAACTTAGTTTCTGCTTGGGTCATGGTCTCATGGGTCATGGGATCAAGCCCCACCCCACTGAGCCAACCCTGTCGAGGCACCCCCCTGCCCTGTCGAGCTCCCATCAAGCCACATGTCGAGTCCTGTGGCAGGCTGCCTGCTTAGTGGGGAGTCTGCTTGGGATTCTTGCCCTCTCCTCTGTCCCCTCCCACCACTCTCTTTCTTTCTTTCTCTCTTTCTCTCTCTCTCTCTCAAATAAATAAATAAATCAAAAAAAAAAAGTCCTGCTAATTCCAGCATCTAGATTGTCTTGGAACCAGTCTTTGTTGACTGCCTTTTTCCTTCAGTATGGGTCACATTTTCTATTTCTGACATATCCAGTCATTTTGATTTGTCTCCTAAACATAGAAGACATGTTGTAGAGAATCTAGATTCCATTATGTCCCTCTGAAGAGTATTGATTTTTGTTTGTTTTAACAGGCAGTTAACTTGACTGAACTCAAATTCCATACTCAGTCCCCCTGGTAGTAAGCAGCAGCTGAAGTTTCTATTCAGTTCTTTTAGCTTTAGGGGATGTTTGGAGACTGCCCCATGCATTCATGGTTCACAGGTCAGCCGGAGATTTGGACAGAGTTTATACAAAGAATTTAGGGTTCCACCTGTCAGGATCTCTCCATTCCAGGATTTTACCCCCACATATTTCAGCTGCTGAAATCCTGAATTCTGCCTTTTGGTAAAGATTCAGTTTTATCCACTGATTAAGGCCTGCCCTATAGCTAAAAGCCTTAAAGAATGGTAATACCACGGGGCACCTGGGTGGCTCAGATGGTTAAGCGTCTGCCTTCGGCTCAGGTCATGATCCCAGGGTCCTGGGATCGAGCCCCACATTGGGCTCCCTGCTCCTTGGGAGCCTGCTTCTCCCTCTGCTTCTCTCTCTCTGTCTCTCATGAATAAATAAAATCTTTAAAAAAAAAAAAAAAGAATGGTAATACCACCTAGTTCTAATCCTATCTTTTAAGTATAGATTC
The DNA here is from genome assembly GCF_011800145.1 of Mirounga leonina. Taxonomy (NCBI): domain Eukaryota; kingdom Metazoa; phylum Chordata; class Mammalia; order Carnivora; family Phocidae; genus Mirounga; species Mirounga leonina. The sequence continues at coordinate 2,128,730 of NW_023270085.1, forward strand.
TCTTCCAGTTTCTGCCTGCTTTGGGTTGTCAGTACTTTCAAGTAGTTGTTTTTTACTGTCTTGTCCAGAGTATATTGTTAATTTGAGGGAAGGTGGGTTTGATAGAAGCTACTTGGTCATTTAGTGAAAGCCAGAAACTGGTCACTTTTATATAACCTGTGGCCAACAGGGCAAGAATATTCTAGTGGGGTAGTAAGAAATTGTACCCAGGATCCTGATGTTAGTTCCTGATGATGTGGCTTGATAAAAGCAGTTGTTATAACCAGATAAGCTAGCCATGATGAAGTTTCAGGATGACAGGTTCAGAAGCCTGATAAGCCCCTAGTTGCGCTTTCCCATGAGCTGAAAATAACTTTCTTATGAACAGGCAGAATCCTGCTACCACCAAGCTCAGTGTCTTTCCATGAGGAGCTTTACTCTTTAAATATCCCCTATCCTGGTATCTCTTGGTCACCTCTGCTTTTCAAAAACATTATCTGAGGGGAGCCCGACTGGCTCAGTCCATAGAGCATGCAACTTTTGACCTTGGGGTTGTGAGTTCAAACCCCATGTTGGGTGTGGAGATTACTTAAAAATAAAATCTTTTTAAAAATTTTAAAAACATTATTTGAGTTTATTGCAGTAAACTATACTTTCTGTGCAATTTATAGATCCTTATAACATGCCAAGACCCCTCCTCGGTCCTCTGCCAAATCTAGTATCTGGGATGGAGAAGAATGGATAAATTGAGGAGCTTCATAGCATGCTGAATGGTCAGGGATTGGTAACAAAGTATATGAGGGGGATTTGAGAGAGTAGACTTAAGGGACGACTTCAAGTTTCTGCCTTGGCCATCTGGAAGGTTGATCAATATAGGATAGAGGCTATAAGAGAGCAAGTTTAAGGGAGAAGATGAATTTGGCTTTGGCCACATTTGAGGTACCATCCAAGTCAGAGTACATATGAGTCTGGAGGATTGGAGAGAGATCTGGGATGGAGATGTATATTGAGGAATCCTCAGTAGGTAAGTAATAGATAAGGCCATGGGTGTGGATGATGTAAACAGAGAGCACATGCAGAGTGAGAAGAGAATTGATAACAAAGCCCAGTAGTTAAGGGGAGAGCCATAAGAAATGAGTCACTTTAGGAGAATGAGAAACAGCCAAAAAAATTAAAGGCACAGCCAAAAAAAAAAAAAAAAAAAAGTGGTATAGAGAAGCCAGGGGAGGAGAGTTTCACGAAAGTGTTAGTGGTCAGTAGGGCCCAATTCAGCAGGAAAAGCAAGCAAAGTAAGTACTGAGATGTATGCATTGAATTTAACAACTGAGAGGTCTTTACCTCAGAGATTGTGATTACAGTAGAGTGACAAGGAGTGTTGCCAGACTGCAGTGGATTGAGGAGTGGTAGGCTTTAACATGTGGCTCCTATTAACCATTCATCCCAATAATCATTCACCTGTGTTGTCCCCTATTCTTGAATCAGGTGGGTTCTGTAAATAAGTTTAACTGGTAGAATGCAGGGAAATGATGCTACCTGACTTCTAAGGGTAGGTCATAAGAAGCCTTGCAACTTTTGCCTTGGTCTTTTGGAACCCTGAGCAATCATGTAAGAAGTCTGATCTCCCTGCTGGAGAGATCACATGGAGAGATCATGAGACAACATAGAGAGAGAGAGAGAACGCACGTGCACGTGTGTGCCCGCACACAGCCCAGCTGTGCCCAGCATTCTAGATATTCCCACTAAAGCACCAGGCATGAAGGAAACCATCTCAGACCCTCCCAACCAGAGAGGGAATGAGTTAGAGAGATAGTAGTAGACTAAAGTTCATTGTTTCAAGGGTAAAGAAAATTCTAGGTGATCACAAAGTTTAAGGAATGACTATGGAAGAAGGTCATTGGAGATAAGAGGATCAGGGAATAAGAGGCCAAGCTGTTAGATGAGTAAAAATGTGAAACTTGAAATCACTTAAGATAATGGGAAAACTTGGGGGTGGAGAAGTAGAAATTAATTGAGATGCCATATTCCTCAATGAACATAAGGGAGTGAACAGGGGTCAGTAGCTGATACAGCAAGAAAACTGATATACCTTAAAGAGAAAATGCGTGTATGAGATAAGCTTCATTCATGCATGAGTTATAATGCTGTTGGCTGTGAGTTCAGTTTATTGAATTAGGGATGCCTGGGTGGCTCAGTCAGTTAAGCATCTGCCTTCGGCGCAGGCCATGATCCCAGGGCTCTGGGATCGAGTCCCACATTGGGCTCCTTGCTCAGCAGGGAGCCTGCTTCTCCCTCTGCCTGCCGCTCCCCCTGCTTGTGCTCTCTCTCTCACAAATAAATAAAATCTTTTTTAAAAAAATATTGAATTAACAATGCAGTACATCTAGGAAGAGAAATTTGTTGATCTATATGTGATGCCACTGCAGAAAGTGCTAAAATAATATTTATTGTGTGTGATGAAGCTGTGGAAAAGATGGAAAAGCAGCTATATTTGTGGATTCATGAGATAACAATGGAATTTTAAAAAGCGTAGTAGACAACGTTGTTGTAAGGCTGAGAGCAGAGAAATTTAAGGTCATGTTATCCTGGGTCAGGAAAATGTTAAACTCTTCTCAGCTAGTATTTTATTATAAATGAATGCTGCACATAAGTCATTAAGAAAAATAAAATAAGGTGTCTTTAAAGAGAAACACAAGTGAAACAAGGTTATGTATTGGTTGGTTGATGGGAATGTGACCAGGGGCTTGCAGGAACCTCATTCAGCATTTTCACTTGGAACAGTGGCTCAGTATTTGCTAATTCACTGCTTGTGGTGACATTATTGAATATAACTACCACATATAATGAGAATTGAGTGTGTGTGTGTGTGTGTGTGTGTACTATGTATATATTTTGGAGTATTTTAATTCAAGTTGCAGACGTTCTAACATTTCCTTTGTAAATATTTCAGTATGTATCTCCAGCACTGTGGTTCTCCAAGTGTGGTCTGATGACTCTGGGGACAGCTGACACCTGAGACCCTTTCAAAGGTCTGGGAAATCCTCCTTTTTCCAGGTACATGTCTCCATAAAGTTGGATTTCTTTTCATATACTTCAACCAAAACAATCATATCACAGTGCAGAAGCAAACTGTCTTGTATTAAGGCAGACATTAAAGAGATTTCCAAATATATAAAACATTTGTAAATTATTTTTTATTTTGGAAAATAGTTATTTTAATAAAATATTTATGTTAAGTAGTCACTTATTTTTGATGAATTAATATTTTTAGATATTTTCAGTTTTGATTTCTAATACAGTAAATGTTGGTAGATCTGTAACCTACATAAGCAAGAGCTCTTTAGGGTCTAAAAACTATTAGTAATATCTTTTTACCATGTGCATAGAATGTTATTTTAAAATGTATCATAAAAATAACTCAATTTTGTGTTATTTTATTTTAAAGATCTATTTATTTATTTATTTATTTATTTATTTATTTATTTATTTATTTGAAAGAGAGAGAGCACAGAGGGCAAGGGAGAAGCAGACTTCCCGCTGAGCAGAGAGCCCAACGCAGGGCTCCATCCCAGGACTCCAAGATCATGACCTGAGCCAAAGGCAGACACTTAACTGACTGAGCCACCCAGGCGCCCCTAACTGTCAGAATTTTAAAAAGAAGCACTAGTACACTTCATTTGAGCACATGTTTGCAAAACTTGCCAAAAGGAGAGGAATTTTTAAACTACTCCAGCTATGCATGGAAAGCAACTTACAAAAAGGAGTCTAGTAATTAAATTTACTAACGCTACTTTGTGAAACTCTGGAAACCCGTAGTAGCTTTTTTTTTTTTAACATTTTGTTTTTAAATATAGACTCACAGGAAATTGCAGAAGTAATGCATAGAGGTCCAAGTACCTGCCACCAAGCTTCCCTCTGTGGTGGTATCTTATGTAATTGTAGTACAATATCAAATCCAGGGAACTGATATTGGTACAATATTGTTAACTGGACCATAGACTTTATTCAGTTTTCATCATTTTTTACATGCATTTATTTGTGTGTGTGTGTGTGTGTGCAGTTCTGTAGAGTTTTATCCTGTGTATACATTTGTGTAACCACCATAGTCAAGATATAAAACTGCTCTGTTATCTCAGAAGGGCTCCCTTTTGCTACCCCCTTTATATTCACACCCTCTGCTCCATCGTTATACCCTGGCAATGATTGATCTATTCTCAGTCTCTTGGGCATTTCAAGAATGTTATGTAAATGGAATCTAATAGTACATAACCTTTGGGAATTGACTTTTTTCACTAAGTCAAATGCCCTTGAGGTCCATCTGGGCTGTTGTGTGTATCAATAGCTTGTTCCTTTTTTTTTTTTTTTTAAAGATTTTATTTATTTATTTGAGACAGAGAGAATGAGAGACAGAGAGCATGAGAGGGAGGAGGGTCAGAGGGAGAAGCAGACTCCCTGCCGAGCAGGGAGCCCGATGCGGGACTCGATCCAGGGACTCCAGGATCATGACCTGAGCCGAAGGCAGTCGCTTAACCAACTGAGCCACCCAGGCGCCCAATAGCTTGTTCCTTTTTATTGCTCAGTAGTATTCCATTGGCTAGATAAACCAGAATTTGTTTATCCAGTCACTAACTGAAGGACATTTGGGTTGTTTCCTGGTTTTGCCATTGAATAAAGCTGCAATGAATATTTGCATATGGGTTTTTGTGTGAACGTATTTGCATTTCTCTTGGATAAATGCCCAAGAATGTACTTACGGGGTTACATGGTAAGTGCGTGTTTAGTTTTGCAAGAAACTGCCAGAATGATTTTAAGAGCTTTACCATTTTACATTCCCAACTTCACTCTATGAAAGATCCCATTTTCCAGATCTTTGCCAATATTTGATATTACTATTTTATATTTTAGCTGTTCTATTGGGTGTATAATGGTAGCTTCTTGTGGTTTTAATTTGCGTTTCTCTAATGACTAATGATGTTGAACATCTTTTCATGTGCTGGTTTTCATCTGTATACTCTCTTTGATGCAATTCTCTTAATGTTTTTTTGCTCATTTTCGAATTGAAACATTTGGGTTTTTTTACTGTTCAGTTCTGAGAGTTCTTTATATATTCTGAATACCAATCCTTTGTCAGATATGTGGTTTGTAATTATTTTTCCCAGTCTGTAGCTTGTCTTTTCATCCTCTTAATAGCAACTGTTAGAGCACAAGAGTTTTTAATTTTGGTGAAGTCCAGTTTATAATGTCTTTTTTTTTATGGATGTCATGTGTTTTGGTGTCTTGTCTAAGAACATTTTGGCAAGATCTAGGTCCCAAGATTTTCTCTTAGTTTTTCTGCTAAAAGTTTCATAGTTTTACATTTTACACTTAAGCCCATGATTCATTTTCAGTTAATTTTTCTATCTGGTGTGAGGTTCAAGTTGAAGTTAATTTTTTTGTTGTTATTGATGGATGTTCAGTTGTTCATGCACCATTTTTTGAAAAAGCTATTCTTCTTGAATCTTTTTACAGAACTCTTTTTACAAGAATCTTTCTTGACTCTTAGTGAATCTTTTTTACACCTTTATCAAAAATCAGTTGGAGGGGCTCCTGGCTGGTTCAGTCAGAAGTGCATGTGACTCTTGGTCTCAGGGTCATGAGTTCGAGTCCCATGTTGGGTGTAGAGATTACCAAAAGAAACAAACTTTTAAAAAATCATTTGGGGGGGTGCCTGGGTGGCTCAGTTGGTTGAGCATCTGTCTTCACCTCAGGTCATGATCCCAGGGTCCTGGGATCGAGCTCCGCATTGGGCTCCTTGCTCAGTGGGGAGCCTGCTTCTCCCTCTGCCTGCCGCTCCCCCAGCTTGTGCTCTCTCTCTCTCTGACAAGTAAATAAAGTCTTTTAAAAAATCAGTTGGACATACTTGTGTTGGTCTGTTTCTGGGTTCTCTGTTTTCTCTGATCTATTTCTATCATTCCTGTAATATCACACTGTCTCAATCTACTATAGTTATATAAGTCTTATCATTGAATAGAGTAATTCTCCCCAGTTTGTTGTTCTTTCCCAAAAGTGTTTTAGCTATCATAGTTACTTTGTTTTTCCTCGTAAATTTTAGAATAAGCTTGTCTGCATCTATGAAAAATCTTGCTGGGATTTTTATAGTAATTATGTTAAACCTATAGATTACTTTGGAGAGAATTGACATCTTTATTGTGAGCTTTCCAATCAATGAACATTGCATGTCTCTCCATTCATTTAGATCTTTGCTTCCTTGCTTGCTTTCATCAGTGTTTTACAGGAAGGGATATACCTATGAAATGAGAGGACTGGTAGATTCTCAGTGGCTTCATTGTGCTCTGCGGACTCTGTAGCCTCAGTTGCATTTGTGGTGAGAGTGTCCCCATAACGTAATTGTGAAGACTTAAATAGACACTACAGGTCTGAGTCCTGCCACTGACATGTTTACTTCCCTCCTTAATGTTCTCCTGTTTAGCTCTTGGGCCTCTTCAGTCTCATCTGTAAACCCACATGGGATAATAGTGAGATTGACTTCCAAGGGGTGGTTCTGAGGAAGTGATGTGAGAATTTAAGTAAAGCACCAAAGAGATTGCCTGACAGAGTAAAAGCACCATAAGCAGTGGTTGTAATCATGTTATTAAATGAATATAGTAAAGTAAAATAGTAATTTCTTCCTTTCTCTGGGAGAAACTGTTGATAGAAATTAAGGAGCTAGTCCAAAGACCTAGCACAAAGCAGGTAGCAGGATCTTGCTGAAGGTTCAAGACAGTGAAGGAAGTTGATCCCAACACAGCAGATAACATGAAAGAGAATGTCAGAACCAAGTGCCTGCTATGACCTAATTTTTATATATATATTTAAAAAAAAAAGAACAAGAGCATGTGTGTTTGTGTTTGTGTAAAAGCAGATCTGGAAGAACACACATCAGACCACTGCATGAAGTCGGGGGAAACTTTCACTTTCACTTTATCACCTTCTGGGTTTGAAAGCTGTTTCATTTTTAATTGAGCATGTGCTATGCTAAACCATGTTAAAATAAATTATTTTTTTCCAAGGCCAACCAATAAAAAAATTAACTATCAGTAAATTATACAGAAGAATTTCAGGACAGTTCCACTCAGATTTCTCTTCCATTTCAGCCTCCTGCCTGGCCCTTGGGCTTCCTCACTTCCTTGGCTTAGCAGCTCCCATCCTCCGGAGTTCCTTCAGTAGTTAGTCTTCTGCAGAGAAGTTTAACTGCTATCTTCCTCTAGTCCCAGGCCACCTCAGCTCCATCCAGACAGCCTCACTTACTTTCTTAGCTAAGCAGGCATCCCTGCAACTGTGTTCCTAATGCAAAGATAGTTCCTGTTCTAAAAGGAATTATTTGGTTAATTTCACTTAGAGGTTTATTTATGTATTTGAGAGAGAGAGAGTGAGTGGTGGGGAGGGGCAGTGGGAGAGGGAGAGAGAGAATCTCAGGCAGACTCTGTGCTGAGTGCTGGCCCAGTGCAGGGCCTGGCACAGGACCCAACACACGGCTCAATGTGGGGCTCAATGCAGGGCTCAATCCCATGACCCTGAGCTCGTGACTTGAGCCAAAACCAAGAATCCAGTGTTCAACCAACTGAGCCACCTAGGCGCCTCTCACTTAGAGGTTTTTATTCTTTCCTTCACATGGGTTGTAAAGTAGCTTAAGGCTACTGAGTTTAATGAAATTCCCTGTGAAGAGGCTATTGGAGGGCCTAGGTAAGCCCATCTACAAGACTGTTCAGAGTTTGAAGAGAGGTGTTTGGTATAGTTATGATGGTCATCCATGGAGCAACATTTACAGTGCATCAGGTACTCTTTTGAAGACTTTGCAAGTGATGGGGCCCCTGGGTGGCATAGTTGGTTAAGCTTCTGACTCTTGGTTTTGCCTCACATCCTGATCCCAGGGTCTTGAGATCAAGCCCTGTGTGGCTCTACACTCAGCGTGGAGTGTGCGTAAGACTCTCTCTGCCCCTCCCCACCCTCTCTCTCTCTAAAATAAATAAATCTTAAAAAAAATAAATACTGCAAGTGTTCATTCACTTAATTCTTACTACAGCCCTAGGAGGGACTTCCTGCTACTACTCCATTTTACCAATGAGGAAGCTGAAACACAGAGAGGTGAACTACCTGGCCCAAAGTCACACAGCTTGTAAGGGAACAAGCCAGAGTTTTAGGAATGAATGCCCAAGTCATGTCCCTCCTCTCTTTATCCAACTGCCCAACTTTTCCACAGGCAAACTGACTGTACACTTTTACACAAAGTGCAGTATTCAGATTGGAATCACAATAGCACTACTTGAAGAGTTCAGCCAGTGCCCCACTCCCAAAAGCTGGGCTGAGGAACATGGCTTAGTTGGTACAGTGTAGCAACATGCGTCACTTGAAACAAATTTGTGGTTATCTTATTTTTCATCAATGTGTTATTGAGAGTAGTTTTATCCTTACAAAAGGATTTAGGATAGCCCAACACAGAAGGGAGTGATGCAGTCTCATTCCAGAAAAAGTGAGTGAGGTCAGCTTTTTTCCCTTAGATTTTATTTACTTGAGAGAGAGAGCGTGCAGCAGGCAGAGGGAGAAGCAGCCTCCCCGCTGAGCAGGGAGCCCGATGTGGGACTCGATCCCAGGACCCTGTGAGCATGACCTGAGCCGAAGGCAGACGCTTAACTGACTGAGCCACCCAGGCGCCCCGATTGAATACTGATGTGGGAAACAAAGGCAAAAGAAAAACTTAAATTTCCTTATTGCCTACAGCCTGTCAACAAGTCCTTGAAACAGGCGGAGTGGCCTTTCTCTAGGGACTCAGCTGCCTCAATGTTAATGATTTGCTAAGGGCAAAAGGCAGTCTTAGCCCGATCCCCCAGGATCCTGTAAGTCTACTTTAACATATAAAAATTCCTGTGGAAACTTCGTTTATCCCTACCCCCTAGATACATGTTGGCAATCATTCCCCAAGTTTATGGTCCACTGATATATACCTGAAGGGTCTCATGACTAGGGTTTTACTAGACAGTAATAAATGATCTTTTCCTAACAATAGCTAGCCCCCTCAAGGTCCTAGAAACCTTGCTTCCAAAATTCCTTAGAGACTTGTGCTATCCCTAACCCCCTCCCAACTTGAAAGTATATAATGGGCCACTCCTCGTGACCCCAGTGCAGCTTTTTCTGCCCATGGGTCCTGTCCCCGTGCTTTAATAAAACCACCTTTTTGCATCGAAGATGTCTCAGAATTCTTTCTTGGTCGTCAGCTCCAAACCTCAACATTATCTACATCAAGTACCTCAAGATATAGTATTCAGCTAGGGTGAAGGGTGTTTGGCGCTGTGAATCTGGAAGTTTACAGAAGTCTGTGTCCATCTTGAGACTAAATTCTGCCATGAGTCTTCACCAGAAAAGTGCCTGCATTTGCTGGAAATGGATAAACATGTAGAACTGAGTAATAATGAAAAATCTGCTTTTCAGCCAAGCTTGTAGAATGCACCTCAAACAGTACTCAAAAACAAATTTAAAGCCAAAGTACATATATTTAAAGTGAAGAAAGACTGAAAATATATGTTGCAAATGTCCAGTATAATAATCTAGGTAGGGTAGAAAGGAGGATTAATAAAGATAAGAGTAGAAATCAATGAGGTAGAAAACAGAAGAAACAATAGAAGAGTTAGCTGAACCAAATGTGAATTTGTCCAAAGGATTAGTAAAAAAACCTCGAGAAAAACTGACCCAGAATAAAGAGAAATGCACAAATAAAACAAATTGAATATGTCCTAAATGCCACTGCATTATACACTTCAATATGGTTAAAATGGTGAATTTCATGTTATATAATTTTACGCTGATAAAAGAATATTTGGAATGAAAAAGGGGAGATATAACTATGAATAAAGTATAGAAGAATCATACCATTTGATATGATGTCTACTAATTGATTTAAAGTACACTATTAAGAGGCACCTGGCAGACTCCGTTGGTGGAGCATGCAACTCTTGATCTCAGGACTGTGAGTTTGAGCACCACATTGGGTGTAAAGATTACTTAAAAATAAAATCTTTAAATAGGGACGCCTGGGTGGCTTAGTTGGTTAAGCCTTCTGTTCAGGTCCTGATCCCAGGGTCCTGAGATCGAGTCTTGCGTCGGGTTCCTTGCTCAGCAGGGAGCCTGCTTTTCCCTCTGCCTGCAGCTCCCCCTGCTTGTGCTCTCTCTCTCTCTCTCTCTCTGACAAATGAATAAATAAAATCTTAAAAGAAAAACTGTTACAACTGAGCAACTTAAAAAAAAATCTTTAAATAAAGTATCCTATTAAAAATGTTTGGGGGGGGGCACCTGGGTGGCTCAGTCATTAAGCATCTGCTTTCAGCTCGGGTCATGGTCCCAGGGTCCTGGGATCGAGCCCCGCATCGGGCTCCCTGCTTCTCCCTCTCCCACTCCAACTGCTTGTATTCCCTCTTGCTGTGTCTCTCTCTGTCAAATAAATAAATAAAATCTTAAAAAAAAAATGGGGGATTATAGATGAAACAAGATACGCTAAGTGTTGATAATTCTTGAAGCTGGGTGATGGGAACATGGGGGTTTATTAAACCATTCTCTGTACTTTTGTGTGTGTTTGAAAATTCCATTAAAAAAAGTTAAGGAAAAAAACCTAAATTATTTGAAAGTTTAATAATTTGGTGATTTCTTAGATCTGACTTGATCTCTAAATATTACATATTAAAGTCTAGGGGTGCCTGGGTGGCTCTGTTGGCGGAACATGCAACTCTTGATCTTGGGGTTGTGAGTTCGAGCCCCACATTGGGTGTAGAGATGATTTAAAAAGCATAAAGTCTAAAAAACAAAAATAAAAGTCTAGTAGCTCAGAGTCAAAGAGTATTATAAGAATATTAAGAAATTGGGGCACCTGGGTGGCTCAGTCAGGTTAAGTGTCTCTCTTCGGCTCAGGTCATGATCCCAGGGTCCTGGGATCCAGCCCCATGCTGAGCAGAGAGCCTGCTTCTCCCTCTCCCTCTGCCCCCCCCCCCCGCTTGTGCTCTCTCTCTCTCTCTCTCAAATAAATAAATAAAATCTTTAAAAAAAAAGAAAAAAAGAAATGTCAGAAAACTCCTGTTTAAAAAAATATATATTAAGAAATGAAGAAGGGCCCTAAATGTGAGCCAGTGCTACCAAAGTAGGTCATGTCATGGGCCAACTCCCCCTCTGGTTCCTGTGGAACATAGTCCTTCATTCAGCAACTCTACTTCTAGGGATGTGTTTTCAGGAAATAATTGGCACATGTGCCAACCTGTATGTGACTGAGGATGTTCTTCTCAACAGGTTTATAATAGTGAAACATCAGAAACATGAATATACAGATGCTGGTTCAACAAACCATGGTCATAAGCAAATAACTGGATATAATACAGATATGAAGAATAATCTATTTAAACATCTTGGACCTTAGTTTTTTTGTTTGAAATGGGGAGAGCCAAAGGAAGAGAGAAAAAAGAGGTTGTACTCCTCAGCTAGTTTTATGAGGTCAGCAAATCTTTGATACTAATATCTAACAAGGACATTAAAAGAAAGGAAAATTACAGGCTAATATCTCTTATGGACAAAGATACAAAAATCCTAAACAAAATATTAGCAAATTGAATCCAGCAGTATATAACAATTATAGTAAATCAGGATCAAATAAATCAGGACCAGGCCCCTGGGTGGCTCAGTAGGTGAAGCGTCTGACTTCAGCTCAGGTCATGATCCCAGGGTCCTGGGATGGAGTCCCATATCCGGCTCCCTGCTCAGCAGTGAGTCTGCTTCTCCCTCTGCCCCTCCCCCCTGCTCATGCTCTCTCTCTCTCTCTCTCAAATTAATAAATAAAATCTTTAAAAATGGGGCGCCTGGGTGGCTCAGTCGTTAAGCGTCTGCCTTCGGCTCAGGTCATGGTCCCAGGGTCCTGGGATCGAGCCCCACATCGGGCTCCCTGCTCAGCGGGAAGCCTGCTTCTCTCTCTCCCACTCCCCCTGATTGTGTTCCCTCTCTCGCTGTCTCTGTCAAATAAATAAATAAAATCTTTTTTTTAAAAGATTTTATTTATTTATTTGAGAGAGAGAGAATGAGAGAGAGCACATGAGAGGGGGGAGGGTCAGAGGGAGAAGCAGACTCCCTGCTGAGCAGGGAGCCCGATGCGGGACTCGATCCCAGGGCTCCAGGATCATGACCTGAGCCGAAGGCAGTCGCTTAACCAACTGAGCCACCCATGCGCCCATAAATAAATAAAATCTTTAAAAAAAAAATCAGGACCAAATCCAGGAATGCCTGGTTGTTTTATTAAAAAACCAATGTAATTTAACATATTAAGAGATAAAAGAAAAAAAGATATCATCTTAATAGGTACAGAAAAAGCATTCAATAACATTCAACATCCATTGAAGATTTTAAAAACTCTTAGTAAATTAGGAATGGAAGGAAATATCTTTAATCTGATAAATGGTATACCAAAACTTGTAGCCAGTGTCATGCTTAATGTTAAATTGTTGAAAGTGGTCCTCTTGAGTTCAGGAATAAGACAAGGATGTTCCCCCTCACTACTTTTGTACTCTAGGGGCTTACCAGTGCAGTGAGGCAAGAAAAAGAATTAAAATGACTATGGATTGGAAAAGAAATAAAACTATTATTATTTGCAGATGAGATGCTTGTGTATGCAGAAAGTTCTAAAGAAGCTACAGATAAAAATTTACAATCATTCAGAGAGATTAGTAAATCAGTATACAAAATCAACATCAAAAGATCAATTAGATTTCTATATACCCTCAATAAGCACTTAGAAAATGAAATTCACAAATAATACATTTACAAAAGCACCCAAAATCAAGTACCTTGAACTAAATTTAATAAAAGTTGTCTAAAACCTGAAGTGAAAGTTATAAAGCTTTGTTGACAATACCCAGTATTTGTGAATATGTGGAACAACAGTAACTCTTTTTTTTAAGTTATGTTCTAGCCAGCATATAGTACATCGTAAGTTTTTGATGTAGTAACAGGAACTCTTAAACACTGATGGTGGAAGTGGCAGTTGGTACAACTTTCGTAGATAGTTTGGTAGTCTCTAGTACTAAGTTGAAAGTACACATACTCTATGAGCCAGATTCCACTCCTAAGTGTGGGGTGCCCTGATCCGATGGGGGCTGTCAGTGCGGGCAGTGAAAGAGTTCACCCAAGGCAGGACAAAAGAGCTAGAAGTTTATGGAATACACCACAAGGGAGGAGAAGAAAGGACAGCAAAGGAGAGACTGTCTGCAACGAGGCTGTGGCGAGGGGCCACAGTTACAGGGTGGAGTAAGGGAGGATGGGGATGAAGAGGGAACAGAAGGCTGGCTGAAGACAAAGCATAAGCAGACACCCACAACCTCCCTCCACCCCCCACTCCTGGGTGGGACACGTGTGACATTCTTCCAGGAAGTTCCCAACTATCTTAATGTTAATGCCTTATTAGAGGGGTAAACAACCTTAACTTGACAATGGCAAGGCCTCCGGTATCCTGTGAGTCTTCTTTAACATAAAAAAATCCTTTTGAAACCTCCCTTTTTCTTACCTTCCCCAACCCCAAAGTATATAATCAGCCACCCCTCACAACCCCGGGGCAGCAGCTCTTTCTGTCCTCGGGTCCTGTCCCCATGCTTTAATAAACCACCATTTTGCACCAAAGACGTCTCAAGAATTCTTTCTTAGTCGTCAGCTCTGGACTCCACCCCATTGAACCTCACCTATATCCCAAAACCCCATCAGGGACTTACGGAATTTTCCCTTTTTTGGTAATCTTAGGAACTGTGCCTGGTTGTAATTGGTCAGTTAGGGCCTATGGCTATTTCCAGGTGGGTTATTTAAGGAGCCTATTTGCATTCAGCTTGGTGGGCGGTCACAGCCTTTGCTGTTTTTCCTTGCTCCCATTTCCTTTGCTCAAGCCTGTTGCCTTAAAGTGGCCTCGACACTAGGTATATGCCCTGTGTGTGCACATGTGCACCAGGAGACAGAAAAAAGATGTTCATAGAAACATTTTTCATAATTGCCCCCAAACTGGAAACAACCCAGATGTCCATCAACAGCAGAATGGATCCTTTCTTGTAAACTAGAATGGAATGCTGTAATGCAATATGCTGAAAATGATGAACTAATGCTACATGCAAAAAAAGTTGAATCTCAGAAAGATCCAGGATACATGCATTATAGTTCTATTTATATAAAGTTCTAAAGGGGCGCCTGGGTGGCTCAGTCGTTAAGCGTCTGCGTTCGGCTCAGGTCATGGTCCCAGGGTCCCGGGACCGAGCCCGCAACGGGCTCCCTGCTCAGCGGGAAGCCTGCTTCTCCCTCTCCCACTCCCCCTGCTTGTGTTCCCTCTCTCGCTGTGTCTCTGTCAAATAAATAAAATCTTTAACAAAAAATAAAGTTCTAAAACAAAACAATATTGTTTGGGGATTCGTTTTTGAATGGTAAAGCTCTAAAGAAAAGCAAGAAAATAATAGCCATAACTCATGAGAGTGGTTTGATGGGCAGGGACTTGGGGATTTCAGGAGTACTGGCAATATTCTATTTCTTGATCTCTGTGGTGGTTTGCTTTATAGTAATTTGTTAAGCTGTATTTACATTTTTTGCGTTTTCTGGGTTTTTCCCCCACTTAAGTAAGAATGTTTTAGAACCTGGAGATAATATTAGGATCTATCTCAGGGTTTATTGTGAGAATGAGATGAAGCCATGTAGAGCTCTTAGAATATGCCTGGCACTTTGTAAGACTTTAATAATGTTAGCTATCGAAACACAATAGAACATTGCTGTGATCATGGTTTTCCTTATTTGTTGCCCGGACTTCTCAGCTTGCAGTTTCTCTTTTATTTCTATTAATGCTGTCTTCTGAGTCACTGGTGTTTCCTTTATCACTTCTCTCATCACTCTTAACCGCGGAAATCTCTCTCCAATCCAGAGATCTAATAAATATTTCTGTTCTTGCAGAATTAAAAGGGGTTGCTTTTGAACATTTGATTCTTTCTTATTCCTTTCATAACAACAACATATATTATTTTAGAATTAATACACATTTGCATAAAATCGACATTTATTTATCAAACTGACCTGGAATTCATATTTAGTGTCATCAGGAGGGAAAGCAAACTGATCCTTTTTTCCAATCCGGTAGTGAAGTCCCCCTAGCACACTAATTGTACAATTAGTCCCTCCCGCACGGATTGCTGCTGCTTTCTCCTCTTGCATATGTTAAATTCACAACTATTTGCACCAAAGGCATAGGTGGGAAACAGCACAGTGCTTGAATGGAATGTGATAATGCAACTGAAGACGGGGAAGGGGGTGGTTGCCAGGCAGCAGGAGGTCTAGCTGCAACCCAGAGGGAAAGAAAAAGGTCGAAAGCCTCCTTTCTGTCAGAGGAAACGTTCCTTAGAAGATTCCATCCTTGTGTGTGACACACAAAGCACTTGCTCGTATGACGTTTGGCCAAGCACTTCCTATGTGTAGAGCTGCTTATGTGCAGATAGGAATAGCACCTGTGTCATGTGCAGATACACGTGTCGTGTGCAGATCGTAATAGCGCCTACGTCAGAGGGTGCTGTGCCTGAGAACTAACCTTAGGAAGGAGCACTGGCTTTGGAGTCAGTCAGCCAGGCATCTCATCCCTGGTTCCACCACTAATTAGCTGCATGACCCTAGGCAGTTTCCTAATTTTCCAGCCTGTTTCCTCATCAGAAATCGGTGACAATTAATAGTAATTGAATTAGGGGCGCCTGGGTGGCTCAGTTGGTTAAGCGTCTGCCTTTGGCTCAGGTCATGATCCTGGGGTCCCCAGGATCGAGCCCAGCTTCCCATTCCCTGCTCAGTGGGGAGTCAGCTTCTCCCTCTGCCCCTCCCCCGGCTCATGCCCTCTCTCTCTCAAATAAAAAAGCTTTAAAAAATAGTAATTAAATTAATGTCATCTAGTATATTAGAGGGGGCGCCTGGGTGGCTCAGTCAGTTAAGCATCTGCCTTTGGCTCAGGTCATGATCCCAGGGTCCTGGGATGGAGCCCTGCATCCAGGCTCCCTGCTCAGTGGGGAGTCGGCTTCTCTCTCTCCCACTGAACCTTCCCCTGGCTCTTGCTCTCTCTCTCTCACTCGCTCTCTGTGTCTCTCAAATAAATAAAATCTTTAAAGAAAAAACAACCCCCCCCCAGTAATTTAGAAATAGAAAGTGATAGTAATAGCTATCTTAGGGGGTTACCGGAAAATTAAAGAGCTACTACATTTAAAGTGCTCGGCACAAGGGTACCTGGCACATAATAAGCTTTCAATAAATTACAGTTGTGGTAGTTCTAATTTCTATTGCTGTTTTGGAAGGATCAGGAAGAGAAAGAAGATTTAGCAAAGGAGACTGAGAAGCAGGCACCGAAAAGATCTGGGAGGGGGCTGTGAGACAGGGGTGTCAGATACCAAGGGAAAATAGTATCTAGAAGGGGAATAATGCACAGGAAGGTCATGCAAAGTCTGGTTTCTCCTGAAAAAAGACTCATTTCCTCTCTTAGCGAGTACTGAAAGTGAAGGGAAAAGGAAAACAAATTCTCAAATGAAGGCTATCAGACACAAAATTCTCTAAAAGCCTTCTTTCAGCTAACTCCCTTAGTTTGATCTGAATGCCCAGGTCCTGAATACTGGAAAAGCCAATGTTGCACAAAGTGAAATAAAGTATCAGGTTTGCCTCGTTTTGGTGGAATAAAAAATTCAGACAATTTTAAGTGTACAGGACGAAGAGGAGGATGGGGGAGGGAAGAAATGGGGATGAATCATAGAACGGTTTTACAAAGCCGTGGTCTATACTGAACCCCCAAACTAACACCGGTGAAAAGGAGGGCAGTGGTAGGTGTCACATTTATTTTTCTTTTCCCCCTATTTGATCCCAGAAAGTTATGACAGCATAAACTGTTTATTTGGGTAAATTATTCGACAAGCATTTATAGAGTAAAACTGAGAGAAGGTGATACTTTAATCTAGGATAGATGAGTGGGCAGATGCCTTGCAAGGGAAGATTTAGAGAAAGGGAGGAATAAAGGGCTTACAAACCAAGAGTCAGGGAATGTTGGCAGCCCCTGTGGCTTTGGGGGCCTGAGTGGAGTTACCTGTGGCCTGGGGGTGGGGGGAGAGTCTCTTTTGTCTCTGGAGAGATGGAGGTGGCCGCCAGGGGCCCAGAAGTGCCCACAGAGGGATGCAAGAAGTGGGCCTCGTTGTTACAGGATTTATTTTCCTTCGGTGCCCAGGGTTCTTGGTCATACCTCTTCAGAAGAGTGAAGAGGTAGACCAGATGCACAGTAGTGGGCAGCAGAGCAAAGTTCATTGAGCGATAAAGTTTATTGAGCGATAGTAAAGTTTATTGAGCCATAGTACAAAGCTCCCGAAGAGGGAGGGGACCCGAGAGTGTTGCCACTGGAGTTTCTGAGTCTAGGGGATTTTGGGGGCTTGTTGGCGGGCTGTTTTAATCTGATTAACCCACCATGCACCTGTCGCACAATCAGGTTTTTGTCATCTACCTATCACATGGGAAAGGGTGGAGGGCTCCTTCCAGGGTGGTGTAAAATCCTTTTAAGGGTGGTTTCCTCTTAGGGCAGGGGCCCCTTGTCCCTGCCTGCCTTTCTTCCAACTATCCTTCATCACTCATGAGCCTTTGCTCTGGCCAGTTCTCAGCTAAAGGGTCTGAGGCAGAAGGGCCCTCCCAGTCTCCTTCTGCCCATGAGGTTAAGGAGGTGAAGCTTAAGGCAAACATGGGGAGCTAGGGTTAGGGGAGGGGTGCTGACAGAGCACAGGAGGCTGAGCCTCCACCTCCCTCCACTGCGAGAGAGTGTGTGGCTTGTGTGGAGGCTGTAAGGTCAGCTTAGGAGGTCAGGGATGGAGCAGGAGCAAGAAGCCAGGGAGGAGCTGAGGGGGGCAATTCTGGAAGGAGAGGCACTTCTTGGCAGGTTCTAGGTGTGGCAGCCCAGAGAAGGCTTCAGTGGGCTTCTCGCATTACCTGGCTTCTACCCCTCCCTCGAGGCCCGAGGCCCGAGCCTGCACCCCTTTGTCCCTGTTGAGGGGCCGACTGCTAGCATAATTAGAGCCCCAAACACCTCCCTCCCCTCGGGACCACACGGCCCAGGGTTGTGTGTGAAAGCTCCAGGGTCTGCCATTCCTACCAGGCTCGATGTGAATCCCCTGCCCAGTCAAGGTGTCCTCTCCTCCCCTGCCTGTCTTCTCCTCTCCCCTCCCTCTACAGCTCTATGCTGCCTCGCCCCCACACGCTGTCTCCTCCTATGGCACACTCTGTCCTCTCAGCCCTGTCTCCTCCCTGACAAACTCATCGGGTCTGCATTCATTCCACTGCATTCCCTGCCTTAAATAAAATCAGCCCCAATCAACCTTGCCCTGCTCACAAGGATAGGGACTGATATACCGACAAAGAATAGGGGACCCTGTTCTTTGGACAGAGCATCATTTTTTATCACCCTCCGGTCTGAGGCTGTGAGATGGGCAGGAGCAGGTGTCCAGGAAGGTTCTTCTGTGCTCTCTTTTCCTATTAATGTCCTCAGCTCTAAAAGGGTATGTGGGCTTTCTGATTCCCATGTTTTTTCATATGCCCTGGCACCCAGATGGCTTTTCATCCTTCCTTGGGTATTCCCATTTGTTGGATCAGGACAAGGTTAGCCGCAACTCCTTGGGCTCCTTGGTGTCCTCTAGCCTGTAACCAGGGGGAGGCTTGGGAGGTGCTGAGCTTCCTGGTACTAAATTCTCATGAGTGGCTGCTTTCTCAGTACTAAGGGCAGAAGCAGAGGGTAGTGTCAGCCCAAAGGATAGTCTTATTGATGCCACCAGCTGTTCTCCAGAAGCAGCAGTAGCCACAGTCTAAGGAATCTACCCTGCTCCTTCCCAAAGTGAACAGGAATGGAACCCTCCTGAAATACCCATTTCCCACTTTTGCCCCCACCCCTGTCCATCATCATATTTCTCAGGATACATTAGAAAAGAAAGCATTGGAATATCAACTAGTGGGTGCAGATTTGACCCTGACCCTCGGAGACAGGTCAGTTGTGATAAGGGCCTTTTTGGGAGAAATTCCGCCCATTTCAGCTTCCCTTTTCCTCATCTGTAAATTAGGTTGGTGAAAACTTCACTTCACAGTGTGACCCTCCCCCACTAAAGCTTCTATATTTGATTCTTATTTATTTTTCCTCTATATTCCTAAAAGTAACATCACACACAGAGACATTGAACTTGATGCTTATATATATTCATTGACACAGAGCTCCACAACATATAGTTTGGTAAAAAATACACAGTATAGAACAGCACTTTTATTTGTTCACTTATCTATACATATATCTATCTGGGTACACAGTTACAGGGAAATACCTAGAAGGGCATTCATCAAAGGACTGACAATGTTTATATAAGGATGAAGAGTTTTGGGTAATTTGTATTTTCCTTCATTTTGTGAAGGTTTAACAGTTATACTCCTTTCATAAAAAGAATAGTCATCAAGGAAACGGACACACACACAGAATAGACCCTTAGGCAGACAGAGGAGGGAGCAGGGACAGAGTTCAGGCCATCCCCTCCACTTTGGTGATATCCAAGACCTCTTCTGCCCACAATAAATCCACTTTGTGGATTAATTAATGCAGATAGAAATCTACTCCCACCTCCGCTGTTTTTCCCTTCTGAATACAGTTAAGGGTTCACTTAGGGCTCATTCTAGCACCTTACTAGAGGCCCAGAGAGGTCATTGTGTTTGCCAGGAACCTCTTTTGACCTCTCCTCTGTATGTGTCAGCTCCTGCAGGGTGATGATCAGATTCTCAATCACCTGGGCCTTGTTGCTCTCACTGTTACAGGTTTCCTTTGAGTGGCCCTCCTCACCACAATATGAACAGAAGATTGTGTATTTTCACTTCCTGGCTCTACGCATATCCCCAGGACCCTTATTCTTATACCCAGAACCCCCACTGGTGGAAGGAGATTGAGCCCAGGAACTGTTGGAGGAATCAGTGACCAGTACTGGATCGAGAGGTCTGGCCCTGCCTCTGAGCGGCGGGGCATCGATGGATGTAAGTAGAGGGTCCTGAGACTCCATCAGGATCACATCCTCATCTAAGTCATCAAGGGTATCATCTACCTCTATCATGTTGCAGTCGGCACTGCTGGTTGCTATTGGCTGGGGCCCCTGAAATGCTACAGGGCTTGCTGCCCTCTCCAAGATTAGCTCAGACCTTTTGGGCCGTTTCGATTTCATAAAAGTGTCATTCCAATCCTCTTCCTCCCTTATCATCTTGATTAACTCCAAGAAATTAGGAAGATGCTCCTGATCATTTGCATACATCCTGAGAAGATGTTTCAGCCTAAAGTGCAGGTCCCTATTTAGCTCAGCTCCTAAAAGGAGCTGGTGCAGGCGAGTCTGGTTTGCATCTTTCTGAGCTATGATCCCTGCCTGAATAGCATTCTGGAGCTGCACTTCTAAACGGATCACATAAAGGGAGGCTTTCTCCCCTTGTGCCTGCAAAGTGTTAAAAAATTTACCATGGGCGGTGACACTGCTTTCAGACTCCCCAAACACCAGTTTCATCGCCCGCAGGAAATCAGCCACACTTAGATTGGGGTTGGCGGCCTGGAGCAAACGCATGACCTCCTGGGCTGGGTCCCTAAGGGTTTTCATCAAGCGCTTGAGCTTTTCCTCCTCAGACATATTCCAATTGGGCAGGACCCCATTGACTTGGATCAGCCAGTTTTCAAAGGTTTCTTCCCCTTGGGCTGGCACCACTCTCCTGGAGAATAGCTTCACATTTCTTTCTGCCATGTGGACCCTTAAAGGACCAAGACTCCTCCCCAGGGACCTCAAAATTGAATGGGCCCAAGGTGGCAAGGGTGTGTTTTGCCGCCGGCTATTACCCACACGTGCAATGATGCTAGCCATGACGGACGACAGTTGTCTATCTGAATATAACAAGATGCTCAGGCTTTTTAGAAAAGCCTAATCTGTAGGAGGAATCCCCAAAGCAATGTTCCCAGGCTCTGCCTTCCTTGTATCTCAATAGGGACTGTAAAGAAAAAGGGGGGGAAAAGGTCAATAATGTAGTAGATTGCAGGGAAGTGGTCTGCAGTCGCTTTACTTTAATGAACACCCCGCAGTACATTTTATATTTGCCCACTGACCTAAAAATACCTTGCAGAAGACTGGCAATTAAAACTTTCTCGAGCTACCGGGTGTCCTCCTGCTAACAGGGTACTTTTCCATCCCCTCTGACCAGTCCTCCAGGAGGGAGGGCAACTGTTGCTTTGAATTCTAGGTGAAATAGTGTGTGTGGAGCTGTTGTTGGGCTCTCAGAGTGCAATGGTCTAAATCTCACAGATTTATGATAATAAGTATCTGTGTCATTGTGTGTCAACTATACTCAAAAAAAAATTTTTTTTAAGATATCTGTTAAACTCACGTTTCAGATCTCAACCACACACCCTTCTGAAGTTTCCCCCCCCTTATTTCTCGGATTATAAAACATAAGCTCGGAAACAAGTGCACGCCTTTATTTCACTTCCAGCCTCTGCAACAGGTGCCCTCCATGAGAAAGCTCGTCTTCAGGGTAGGTCGACCTCTGTCCACTGGGGGTTGCAGATCGCAGCCCTGACCTCCGTCCAGTGGGGTTTGCAGATCCCAGTCCTCAGGGCGTCAAGACTGCGTCGTCGCATAGGGCAGGACAGAGAAGGGAAGGGTCAGAAGCAGCCTCATCCCTCATCCCTCATCCCGCTCCCTTTCCCCGCCCTCACCTCCGGGAAAATTCCATTTCCCATCTTCAGACAGAAAATTCCCTCTCCCACCTTCTGAATACAAGTCAAAGTGACCCCTTCCATTACATGTCCCCTGGGAAATTGTTGGCCTACCAGCTCTGCAATCAGCTACTCAGACAGAATTCAAGTTCGGATTTGGCTGATGGTCTGCCACGGAGAAAGGGAATAAGAGTTGGACACGCACACCCACATATTCCTCCCCAGGAGGAGATGGGGAAATGCAAAGGGGATTCAAAGCAGACAGCTTGTGATTATCTCCTCCTTATCCCTTATGACCCCTACCTAAAAACGCCTCCCCCCCCCCCCTTTCAATTCTGGCAAATCCTACGCCTTTGGCAGCATCCAGCAAAACCCGACCTCTTCCCTCAGCGCAGCGGGGCCATGGGAGTGCTCCTTCCCCGGCCTCTCAGTTCTCGATTCCCCAAGTGGGGACCAGCCCAGTACTGGTGGAGCTTCTCCTTCCTCTCTGCGCGCCGGGCAATCGCGCTCCCCCCCGCCTTTTTTTTTTTTTTTTACCTGTGCCCGGCTGGTGGGCAGCGGATGCTCCGGCGTGGACAGCTGCGGCTGCCGCCTTCCAGTCCCCGCGGCCCTGCAGGGGAAAAGGATGACGCCTCCTCCGCCGCCGAGCGAACCGGAGCTGCGGGATGGAGCTGCACCGCCCAGCCGCCCAGCCAGGGGTAGCGAAGTCGAGGCAGCACGGTTCCCACGGCAGCGGCGGCCTCCCCCGCCCACCGGCCGGGCCCTCCCTGCAGCCGCCGCTTCAGTTAGCTTCTGCCCATTGACACAAAAGAGCTTGATGAGCGGGACGGAGCGGCCAATCAGCGGGGCGCGGGGGCGGCCTCGCTTCTCAGCCTCCGGCCCGAGGCCATTGCTAGCAAAAGGGGGGAGCCGGCCGGCGGGGGCTGCGGCACACGGGCGCGGGAGCCAGCGCCGTGTCAAGTGCAGCTCGGACGCACCGACCGGGCCGATTTGCATTTTACCCGTGAGTTTGCTGCTTCCCCTTCGCTTTCTTTCTCCCTCACCCCTTCTTCCATCTCGACTCTCTTCCCTCCGCGCTCTGAGACCGGATGCGTTAAACACGAGGTGGGACAGAAATCAAGTGAACAATAAGAGCCCCTCACGTTTGTATAGGGGGAAGGGGAGAAAGCATTTACTGAGCACTTTCTGCGTGCGAATGCGCTTGCACGGACATCTCATTTATTCTTCTCAGCAGCCCTGTGACGGAGGCAGCGGTGTGCCGGTTTAATAGAGAGGGCACTTCACCACTCAGGCAGTGTGGTTTAGGAAGGGCAGAGCGAAGAGCTCACACCGGAGTCGACATATACGATTTCAAAGGACGCCCCTTGTAAACACTCCGCTTTACTCTCAGATTGAGGGTTAGTAGAGAAAAGCCACAGTGGAGATGGGAGGGCCCATTTGGAACTATATAGAATTAGTGAGCAAGGACTATTAATCTCCATTGTACAGATGGGGAAACAGAGAGGTTAGGTGTCTTGCCCAGCATCACACAGCAAGTAAGTTTCAGCATCCGATTTTGCATCCAAGCCTGTTGTTCTAATGCTAGCTATTTGCCCAGCTGAGCTGCCTACAGAGTATTTCTACGTCGGTGGTCTCAAACCCACCAGCAGTCTTGGCCTGATGGTAGTGTTGAGTGAGAGGGGTTGGGGGAGGCAGTAGGGAGTAGGGAAAGCGGTAGGTAACTTTTGCAGGAACCACTGTACAGAAAAGGAAGCTAAGCCACTTTTCTTTCTCATTTTACACCGTTTTTTATACTACAGTAAGCTGCCTGTTTATTTAAAAAGAAGTTAAACATTTCTACAGCTTATGAGCTCAAAGGAAACAAGGCTCAGAGGTGAGATGACTTGCCTGAAATTACAAGGTGAAGCCAAAATCTGGACCAAATCTCTCTTACACCAGAGCCCATGCTATTAACCAAAGTATGGGTACAAGACTGGCTGCCTCAAAATCATGTTGGAGAGCTTGTTAGAAAGGCAGATTCCTGAGCTCCACCTCGGGGGGATTCAGATTTACTAGGACTAGGGGTGGGGAGTGTGATTTACACTTTTAACTAGTGCTGTAGTTAATTCTGAGGTGTAGAGAAGTTTATGAATCACTGCTGGAAACACCACATCATGCTGAGGGTCATAAGTAAATGGCCTGCTGCCAATGTATCTGCCCGCAGCACATCTGTCATGACACGTAACTCCAGTGAGCAGAGGTTCCTACCTAGGGTCCTTTCTCAGATCGTTTACCAAGAATTTGGACTCTGTATTTTTCTGAGTCCTTTGTTCTGGAGATTTTCAAGTAAGTCTGTGGCCCAGAAATGGTTTAAGAATCATTCCCCCAGCATCTTTCTTGGTAACATCTTCCTCTTTCAACTTGCACTTCAGGAAGAAGTGTGAGAAATGAAACAGTTTGACCTAACCCCTGATCCCCTGCTCTCAGCTGCTGATACAGCTCTTTCATTTCCTGGCTTGAGGACAGGTTGCTAGGTTGCCCTTCTGTGAGCTCTTGAGGGGACCTCTCCTTTGCTGGATTTGGCATCACTGGCCCCAGAGAAGGAGCAACTCCATGGAAACGGCATGCAGGGCTGTCCTGCAGGGCCGCCAGCTTGAATGGGCTGTGAAACCAGTAGCTGAGAAACCTTCTCTATATTCTATGACTTCTGGTTCTTAGAGAGCAGGTCTTACTTTCCTGATGTAAATTGTGGTTAAAAGGCCCCCTGTGGGGCTTGTTCTGGACTCCTGATGCTTAGAAGCAAATGAACAATCTAACGCCCTTCGACTGTTCTTGGGTTCTGTTCTTGGGTTCGTTTTCAACCTGCCAAGGTACTTCTCCTGATGCTCCTTTCTGCCTTCTTTTCTAAAACAAACCCAATACCTAGAGTTCCTTGAAGTAAACACTTCAGATTTGGGGATGAGGACTTTTTTTCTGAGGACAGTGGCCTTTCTCTTGTGGATGGAACAGTGTGGGAGGGGTGGTGGAGGCTGGGGTGTATGGGAGGTAGAGAGAAGGCTCCCCTCACACAGTCAGGGTGATGCTGGCGGTAGCTCTTGGGTTTCCTTCAGACTTCTGCTCCTGCTCCCCAATGCCATGACATCTGACCCTGGGTCTCAGCAGATTCTTGTTCTGTGATTAAATTAGCTTCACTGCCAACTTAGGTGATCTGCCGCTGGTGGAGGTGGGGTCAAATAGGACAAAGAGCTAGAGCTCCAACCAAAAAAAAAAAAAAAAAAAAAAAAAAGTGAAAGGAAATGGATTGTGTAAAGGTGGCTGGATTGGACCCTTCAAACAAAGCGAGGATCTCTTTGGGCAAGGTTGGGAGGAGGATTTGCTAAGCTAAGCTGGCTCCATTTGGATACAGAGCATCCCTTATCTTTGGCCTCATGTGTGGGAGCGTGTTCTCATTCACGGCTCTAATGACACCACATTTTCCAATTTCAACAAAGAAATCTTAAAAGCCTGAAGGTTAGGGAGATAAAGCTTTTCAGCTGAAACAATAATAGCTTCTCTTGGCTGCCTGCCTCCCCTGTGCCAGGAACTTTCCATCTGTTAGCTCATTTAAGCTTCTCAGCCTGTTAGGCATCTTTATCCCATTTTGCAGATAGGGAACCTGAGTTTCAGGGAAGTTAAGTAATGTATATAAGGCACACAGTTTAGAAGTGGAGACACTGGGACTCCAGCCTCCTCAGGGCTGTCAAACTCCAAAGCCCATGAACAACTTTGCTCTGCTGTCTCCCAAACAAGCAATTTAAAATGAATTTTGCGGAAGACCCAGAACATTAGACTGATTTCCGCCTTTAGAAAAAGTGTGGTTGTAATCTAATCTTTATTTCTGGGATCTCTCTTTTTTTTTTTTTTTAAATGAAACTACTAATATAACTTACGGAGCAATTGATATACTGCGTACTGTGCTAAGAATTTTATATGCTTCATCTTGTGCAAGCTTCATGACGATCATTATACAGATAAGGATACCGAGGCTCAGAGAGGTGAAGAGACTTGGCTGAGGTCCTAAAGCTAGCAGGTGGCACAGTGAAGTTCACACCCAGGGCTGTGTGACTCCAGAGCCTGTCTCTTTATGCTATACCGCGTTGCAGTGGGGAAAACAAATATGGCCCTTATTCTAAATCCGCTCCCTCTACCAGCCACAGCTGTATTTCCTTCCCACAGCCTGCCCCCAGAGCTGTTGTACCACTTATGCTTTTAGGTCTCTGTGCCTTAGACCTCTTCCTCAACCTAGAATGGCTGCCCTCACTCCTTTACCTATTGGTTAAGGATCAAATCAGATGCCCCTCCTCAGAGAAATTTCTTGGCTGCTCCCTGTCCCAGGTAGCATGAAGTGCTCCTGTCTTTCTGCTCTGACCTTGATTAGTGTGCCCTTTATTTTGCTTTCCAGTATAGTTTAGCTCATTGTTGACCTGTCTCTCCCACTAGACTCCCAAGCCCTTGAAGGCAGGTACCAAGTCCTATTCACCTCTAGCTTCATAGTAATTTACCCACAAGTGATTTAGTAGACGATCAATATGGGTTTGTGAGCTGACCAAAGACTGGCGGAGGGAGGCCCTGAATGGACAAATAAACATGGGGCTGGATCCTGGGGTGGTCGCACAGGCTGTCCATCTGGACTAGATGGGCCAGGGCAGTCTGGAATCTCCTGGGCTCACTTTACTAGGCTATGAACATGGGAGGCACAACATGGAGTCTAGGTAATAACTACTCAACGCTGACCCCCGGTGCATTCTGTGGTCTGTACTTTGGAATTCATGTCGAGGGGCCAGACCGTCCAGAATTGTTTATAGAACATCTTTGTATTCGCAGAAGAAAGGTTTTCGCTGCCTCCCATGTGAACACAGGATTTATTCCGCCGTACCTCTTCATCTAGTTCTGGCTGATCTGAGAGTGTCCTGCAGGAGCATGTGCTCTGTGGAGACAGATGGAGAAGTCAGGAAGCATCTCTTTTTTTTTAAAATACTTTTTATTGAGACCACTGTGGCATGGATGCTTAACCACTTTATCTCATTTTATTCTATTAATCTTTGCAACAACCTTTGGAGGTAGGTCTGTTGTCGCCACTTCATGACAAAAGCAACAGAGACTGAGAGAAATGTCTTGCCTAAGGCCACACAACTAAGGGATAGAGACAGAATTCAATGTTGGATCTCTACCCCCGCCCCAAGTCTGGCATCATAACAGGAGAATACAAGGGGAAAAAAGTGGATTCTCCTCCTCCCCTACAAAATAGGAAGAATTACATTTATAAAATGATGAATAGATATTAAAGCTAAGGTGTTTCTAAATTACTGTTCGCCTTTAATTCCTGAAAATGATTGGCAAAAATGGCAGATGGAATTGGGGATGGGAAAGCACGATTCTGCTATCAAATATCGGCCCAAATTCCCCCATGTCAGCCCCCAGTGACATGCACAATATGAGGATGCCTAGAGAGCATTTCACTCCCTCGGCTCATTTTATAATTGAGATGGACGAGGCTCCAAGATGTCAATGAATTTCTAAAGGTCATAAGGAAGTTGATAACGGAACTGGCACTCAGAAGGCTAGTCTGCCAAATCCTAGCCCGGTGTTTCTGCTAGGTCCGCCTGCCATATGCAGTCAGTCAATACATGTTTATAGGTTACTCAGGAAAATGTGGAGATGTGGAACATTACTGCACTTTGAGATAGAAGAGGGGACAAACCTTTCCTTCACTACCCATCCTTATTTAGGTGCAAGTAAGATTTGGGGGAAGAAATTCCTTGGTAGTAGATCTGGGGAATGTTGGGGTTGCCTGTGGTTTTGGGGGCCTGAGTAGAGCTACCTGTGGCCTGGGGGTGGGGGAGGGGTCTCTTTTGGCTCTGAAGAGACGGAGGTGGCCACCAGGGGCCCAGAAGTGTCCCCAGAGGGATGTAAGAGTGGTCTTCATGAGCCTTTGCTCTGGCCAGTTCTCAGCTAAAGGGTCTGAGGCAGAAGGGCCCTCCCAGTCTCCTTCTGCCCATGAAGTTAAGGAGGTGAAGCTTAAGGCAAACATGGGGAGCTAGGGTTAGGGGAGGGGTGCTGACAGAGCACAGGAGGCTGAGCCTCCACCTCCCTCCACTGCGAGAGAGTGTGTGGCTTGTGTGGAGGCTGTAAGGTCAGATTAGGAGGTCAGGGATGGAGCAGGAGCAAGAAGCCAGGGAGGAGCTGAGGGGGGCAATTCTGGAAGGAGAGGCACTTCTTGGCAGGTTCTAGGTGTGGCAGCCCAGAGAAGGCTTCAGTGGGCTTCTCGCATTACCTGGCTTCTACCCCTCCCTTGAGGCCCGAGGCCCGAGCCTGCACCCCTTTGTCCCTGTTGAGGGGCCGACTGCTAGCATAATTAGAGCCCCAAACACCTCCCTCCCCTCGGGACCACACGGCCCAGGGTTGTGTGTGAAAGCTCCAGAGTCTGCCATTCCTACCAGGCTCGATGTGAATCCCCTGCCCAGTCAAGGTGTCCTCTCCTCCCCTGCCTGTCTTCTCCTCTCCCCTCCCTCTACAGCTCTATGCTGCCTCGCCTCCACACGCTGTCTCCTCCTGTGGCACACTCTGTCCTCTCAGCCTTATCTCCTCCCTGACAAACTCGCTCAGGTTCTCAGATCTACACTGAGCATTCATTTCTTCTTTATCCCGAATTGCCTTCATGTGTCGAATTGCCTTCATGTGGCCTGGATCCCCAGTTACCTCTCATCTCTCTATCCCCACTAGGGCTCCCAGCTCTTTCTGGGGTGGGATCAGTAGTTTGGGGCCCTTGTACTCTATCTTCCCTCTAGCACAGGGATTCTGAACCAAGGATGATTTTGCTTCCCAGGGGACACATGGCAATGTCTGTAGGTAATTTTGGTTATAGTAGCTGGGCTGGTCCCAGCTGGCGCTACTGGCATTCAGTGAGTGGAGGCCAGGATGCTGCTAAACGTTCTATGGTACACAGGACTGGCACCCGCAACAAAGAATTATCTGGCCGACGACGTCACATGTGTCAAGGTTGAAAAATCCCTGCTCTGTTATACAGCTACAGGACTACAAGGATAGGCTTGGAAATTGCTAGGTGTGGAGCCTTGGTGCTGACCTTCCAGGAACAGCTACTCTTTCGGTTCCTCAATTGAGAAGAGGGGGGCGGTGCATTGCCATGGAACAGCCGGGACACAGGCAGGAATCTGCAGACAGAGAGGTGAGGGAGATTCCTCACTCCCCAGATTTACTACTGGCTTTTAGAGAAAGTATCGAATACAACTTCTGATTGCCTTTCTGCCTCTATGATATAGTGCCGCTCTTTGGAAAGAGAATAGCAACTTATTATTCTAGCAGTTTAGCAAATGCAAAACTTTATGTGGTGACTGTTGAGTGCAATAGGTTTTGGAGCCCCCTTTCCCCAATTTTGTTTTCTTCAGTCACAAACCTTCTTTGAATATTAGAATATTTGATTTGTTGGTAACACATGGTAGGGATGACTGTTCAGGAAAAAAAAAAAACTGCCTCTGTTTTAATTTGACGTTGATGACTTCTTTTTTTAAAACTCTTTTTTTAATTTTTATTTTTTTTAAGGTTTTATTTATTTATTTGAGAGAGAGAGATTGAGAGAACGAGTGGGAGGAGGGGCAGAGGGAGAAGCAGGCTTCCCGCGGAGCAGGGAGCCCGACACGGGACTTGGTCCCAGGACCCTGGGATCACGACCTGAACTGAAGGCAGTTGCTTCAATGACCGAGCCACCCAGGCGCTCAAGGTTGATGACTTCTTAAGACTGTGCCTATTTCTCAGAAACTGGCCCAAAGTGTTGCTTTTTTCCTTAGGGCTGAGTTTCTTGGGGGCTCTGTTTCTAACTAAGCCGTGAAAATGCCACCGACAAATTTAATGGGCTAGTCTAACCTCTTTTTTTTTTTTTCCACTCTTGCCAGTTTCTTCCATCTATACCCAGTTGTCTTCAGCATGGAGGAACAGAACCACTCTCCTGGAAAGGAGCTTCAGCATAGGACACGAGCAGAGTCTCCAGGAAAGAAGAGCTGGCACTCCCAGGCCTATGCCCTTGGGGCCGTTTCCAACTTTATGTCTACTTTTCTGACTTTCCCTATCTATAAGGTTGTGTTCCGGCAACAGATCCATGCCGTGGCGGTGTCAGAGGCTGTGCGACAGCTTTGGCATGAAGGCCCTCAATACTTCTACCGGGGAATATACCCGCCTCTTCTCTCCAAGACATTGCAAGGGACTCTGTTGTTTGGGACTTATGATAGCCTGCTGTGTTCTCTCTCTCCTGTTGGGCCACACTCCCTGAGACACCGCTGGGCTGCAGGGCTCATGTCTGGTGTGGTGGAGGCTGTGGCACTGAGCCCCTTTGAAAGGGTGCAAAATGTGCTCCAGGATGGTCGCAAGCAAGCCCGCTTCCCCAGCACCGTCAGCATTCTCAAGGAATTCAACTCTTATGGGCTTTGGGGGCGGCTGTCACTGGGCTACTATCGTGGTTTCTGGCCTGTCCTTCTCAGGAACAGCCTGGGGAGTGCTCTGTATTTTTCCTTCAAGGACCCCATCCAGGATGGCTTGGCAGAGCAAGGTCTGCCCCATTGGGTTCCTGCCTTAGTGTCTGGGAGTGTCAATGGAACGATCACCTGCCTAGTTCTGTATCCTCTGATTGTGCTGGTGGCCAATATGCAGTCCCATGTTGGCTGGCAGAGCATGCCAAGCCTGTGGGCCTCTGCTCAGGACTTGTGGGACACTCGGGGCCGAAAGGTGTTCCTGATCTACCGGGGAGGCTCCCTTGTCATCCTAAGGTCCAGCGTGACATGGGGCCTCACTACGGCTATCCATGACTTCCTGCAGAGGAGGTCTCATTCCAGGAAAGAGCTGAAAGACTGACTAGCTGCAGGAAGTGTGGCTATGGCAACTTTGTTATCCTAAGCCTTCCCAGGTCGGTCTAAATAGCTTACTTCTTTGGCTTGGTTACCTGATACAACCATTCTTTAGTGTCTTTGAACTGCCAATGCATGGGAGAAGTTCCCAGCTACCAGCCTGTTGGGCACAGACAAAGCCCAACAGAGTTCCTTGGTCAGAAAGAGAAAGTCACTCTGGTCTGTCCACAGTTTCAACAGCCGCGGACCAAGGAGGCCCTTAAAAAACTTGTAACCCTGATGAAATGTCATTCCTTTAAGGAGTTCCTTGACAGTAAGAGGAACTGTTGAAAGATGACCTTAGTTAGCCACTGTGAGTTCTGGGATCCCTCCAGTTGTCCTTTGGACCAAATTTAGTGGAGGACCAGGGACTCCAGTGTCAAAGAACTAAGCTTGACACTTAGGATGTGGATTCCATAGAACTTCTCAGATGGCTACATTTCCACGATATTGTTCACTATTTCTACCACCACCACTCTCACTTCTCAGGGCTGTGGGCTCTAGTTTCAGTCAGGCTGGCAGCTGGGGCTAGAAACCCTAAATTATACTTGCCTCAACTGATCAGATGTCACAGGAACTGATGGGACTGGATATAGGAGTGGGAAGAAGTGTTGTCACGGGGCGCCTGGGTGGCTCAGTCATTAAGTGTCTGCCTTTGGCTCAGGTCATGATCCCAGGGTCCTGGGATCGAGCCCCGTATCGGGCTCCCTGCTTGGTGGGAAGTCTGCTTCTCCCTCTCCCACTCCCCCTGCTTGTGTTCCTGCTCTCACTGTGTCTCGTTCTCTCTCTGTCAAATAAATAAATCAAATCTTTAAAAAAAAAAAAAAAAAGAAGTGTTGTCACTGGTTGGGTGGAAAGAATAGACTTTGAGGGAAGAGATTTAGTTGCATGAGAAAAATTTACTCTAGATGGCTTGGTGTTATCTGCCAGGATATTTCTGATAGCAAGGCAATAACATTGCCTAGAAACCACTTGAGTTTCCCTAGGAAATCTGGAAGCGAAATGACCATATCTCTTCACAAATGATTGCATATTTTATTGCTGTGGATAAATATAGTGACTGTGACAAAAAGATCAGAAATCTTAGCCTGTCCTTCAGAGCCATTCGACATATGGCCCCCATATAACTTACAGCATTTTATCACACCACTGCCACTTACATAGATCCCATACAACCAGCTAAACTGGACTATTGTTCTCTCCCCAAACATGCCATGAACTTTCCCGTGGCCTTGCTTTGGCCCACACTATTTCTCCACTTGGAGTGCCCCTTCCTCACATGCCAGTCTGCCAAAATCCTTCCAGTTCCTCAAAGCCTAGCTCAGATGCCACCTTCTCTATGGAGACTCTTGATATCCCACAACTGAATGTGACGTTAGTCTCTAATGACACCCCTTTCCAAGAACACTGCATACATGGCACTGATTCCATTATGTCACTGAGTTCATGTGACCCTGTGTTCTTGTTGGTGTTCTTCAATACCTCCTACTAGACTGTAAAACTCCTTGAAAGCAGGGATTCTTGTATGCATTTTAAAATCTCCCATTGTGCCTAGGTGCTCAATAATGTTGGCTGAATTATTGAATTGATTATCAAGCTGTGATATGATCTTTATCCTCAGGGTGCTGTCCCTTGTACATGAAAATAATGTTATTGACTCGCTGTCAGCAAGACACATGCCTCTGGGGTGTGGTTTTGTTTTCTTTTATTAGTGGATTTAGTTTTATGCTAATGATAATGATGCTGCTGTAATTAATAATAATAATAAATGACTTTCAACTGGAACATTCGATGACTTTGTGTTATTGATGGCATGTTTGCTATGAGCAATGCCATAGGAAGTAAAATTTCACAAACAGAAACACACTGCATAACTATCCCATTCATTTCAACTCTGGAGCTTTGAAGATTTCCAAGATGACATATGTTGCAGTTTTCCCCTTGTAGATGATAATGATAATGACCTCCACTTGCACCTCTTTACCTAACTGAATTTGTCATTTAAAATGACCTAATTATGGACCCTAGCTGGGAGAATTCCTCACTTTAATTTCCTCACAGAAATTAAAGACACAGCAGTAGGCAATGTGAGATCAGAATGCATTTGCCAGCAAGGTCAATAGACAATGGCTGGTCCAGAATAGCTGCAGACGAGTTCCCATGTCTGATCCTTGTGGAGACTTGGACGGGGTAGGATGGTACTCTGTGGATTCAAGGACAGGGAATACAGGGCCTGCACAAGGAAAGGTAAAATAGAATAGTAGCTAGTTCTGTTTCAAGGCTAACTCTTTCAAGGAAGAAAATAATTTACAAAAATTCATAGCTTATAGCTGTGGGTTTTTAAAAAATAGTTATTTATTTGAGAGAGAGAGTGCGTAAGCATCAGTAGGGGAGGGGCCGAGGGAGAGAGAGAAGCAGACTCCCCGCTGAGCAGGGAGCTCATGTGGATCTCAATTCCAGGACCCTGAGATCATGACCTGAGCCAAAGGCAGACGCTTAACCGCTGAGCTACCCAGGTGACCCTATAGCTGCGTTTTTTAAGCCGAAAAGGAGATAAACTACCATACTCCCCCACCTTTTAATCCAAGAGATGCATTCATTTATTTCCAAGTATGCTATGGATTTCCACTTATGTCGCTGTGTCAGTCCATGTCCCTTTCTCCATTTTAACTTCTTATTTAGAAATAATTTCAAATTTATAGAAAAGTTGCCAGCATAAGTCAAGTACAAAGAACACCTATATACCCTTTACCCAAATTCACCTACTGTTAACATTTTAGCCCATTTGCTTTATTGAGCACTCATTCCCTAGCTACACACACACTATTTTTTCCATGAACTACCCAAGAATTGCAATCTTAATATTTCTAGAGTCAATATTTGTAGATTCAAATTACTTTTCAAAGGCTGTGTTTTATCTCTATGACAATGGCACAGTTACTATATAGATGTTCCCCAAGTTAACCGTGGCTCAACTTAGGATTTTTTGACTTTACGATGGTGTGAAAGCAATAGGTATTCAGTAGAAACTGCACTTTGAGTTTTGAATGTTGATCTGCCGGGGCTAGTGATATGTGGTAGATAGTCTCCCGACCTGGGCAGCAGCAAATAGCCGAGGCTCTCAGTCAGCCCCACGATCAAGAGGGTAAACAATCAATACACTGATAACTGTACCCACACAACCATTCCGTTTTTCACTTTCTGTACAGTATTTAACAAATTACATGAGGTATTCAATATTTTGTTATAAAATAGGCTTTGTGTTAGATGATTTTTGCCCGGCTGTAAGCTAATGTAAGTATGCACGTTTAAGTCAGGTTAAACTAAACTATGATGTTTGGTAGGTTAGGTGTATCAGAGGCAATTTTGACAAAAGATATTTTCAGCTTATGACGGGTTGATCAGGATGTCACCCCATGTAAAGTTGAGGAAGATCTATAGACTATTAGAAAACGAAAATTCATGACCTATTTTAAATTTACATTGGTGGTAATTGTTTGAATTTACTATATTTGCCCTTATAGAAATTTTAGTTTTACATTAGTATGTTAATACTTAAAGCTATGTAATTATAATATTAACATGAATTTACAACTAAAGCTTGTTGTAATTTAAATAATAGATTTTTACAAATTGCTTCATATGAGAACCTAGGCAAAATTACGTAGACCTATCAACTTTTTCCATCTAAGTCTTCGGAGTAAAGTTTGAGTGTAATAGTTTTCTAGTAATTTTAAATATCAATATTTAGTTTTGTGATGTTAATGTGGTTATATTCTCTGTCATTTAAAAAATGACTTTTGGACTTGAGATTAGTAAAATAAGGAGGTAATAAATACCTATGTCTGTTTAAACTTACAAAATGTAGAATTTAATGCTAAAGTTACTTAGTATGAAAAGTTGAAAGAAAAAGAATAAAAATTCCCCCTATGAGCCCTGTTATTTTTGTCTTAAATATAAACCATCAGCTTTTCTAAAGCTCAAGGTGAAATAACTAATGTATTACTATTATTGTTATATGGTTTATTAAGACCTAATTTTGTTCTTAAAATTTATTTTTAAACATTAAATAGTAGTATAATTTACATTTTTGGAACAACTGCATATAGTATAGTATATGCTAATAAAATAATGTTCCATATGAGAGAAAAAGCAGCATAATAAATCACGAAAAAAGTAAAAAGTTTTCATAAAGGAATAAATAAAAAATACCCTATTTCCCTATATTCTCCAACTTCTCTATTTCTTTCATACCACTTTCTTTTCCTCAAATCTTCAACACTTCCTCACCTGTCCTCAGTCCCAGTTGGCGACCTTGCTTTCCATTTCATTAAGAAAAGAGGAGCATTCAGAAGAGAACTTCCAGTTAAAAGAACATTTATAATCACCCATGTAATGACCACCCAAGACAGGAAATAGAACATTTGATAACCCCCACCCCCTCACTGTTCCTGCTTCCAGTTCCCCACCAATGATGACATTACTCTCTCCATCCAGGAGGTAACCCTTGACTATTGTGATATCACTGCTTTTCTTTATAGGTTTTTTCTTCTATATAAGATTCTCTAAATGCAGTTTTGTTTCACAGATATTTGAACTTTATATAATTTATATATTTGGAATTGTGACTATCTTCTTTCATTCCACATTATTTATGAGATTCACCCATGTTGTTGCAGGTAGCTGTAAATGTTAATTCTTTTTAAAAAATTGTGACAAATTTACTTTAAAAAGTGTTTCTTTCTTAGAGCAATTTTAGAGTCACAGCAAATTTGAGAGGAAGGTACAGAGAGTTCTAATATACTCCCTGTTCCCACACATACATAGCCTCCCCTATTATCATCCCACACAAAAGTGGTACATTTGTTATGATTGATGATCCTACATTGATACATCATTATCACCCAAAGTCCATAGTTTACCTTAGGGTTCACACTTACTGTTGTATAGTCTATGGGTTTAGACAAATGTATAATGACATATACCCACCATTATAGTATCATACAGAGTAGTGTCACTATCCCTAAAATCTTCTGTGGTTCACCTATTCACCCCCCACTTCCACCAACTTCTGGCAACCACTGACCTTTTTACTATTTCCATAGCTTTGCCTTTTCCAGAATGTCACATAGTTAAAATCATACAGTATGTAGCCTTTTTAGATTGACTTCTTCTTTTAAAAAAAGTAAATATTTAATATGCAAATATTAACACATTGTGTAAATATTAACACATTACTGCACAAGCAATGGGCCAAACAAAAAATCAAATGGCAAATCAAAATATGTCTCAAAGCAAAAGAAAAAGAAAACATGATATTCCAAAACTTATGGGATGCAGCAAAAGCAGATGTTAGAGTGAAATTTATGTTATAAATGCATGTATTAAGAAAAAAATTCAAATAAACAACTTAAAATTACACCACAAGGAAATACAAAAAGAAGAAATTTAGTAGAGGAAGGAAATAACAAAGAAAAAATCAGAAATAAATAAAATAGAGACCAGAGTAAACAATAACATAACACTGAATGTAATGACCAGTTTTTCCAAGAAAACAAACAAAATTGGCAATGCTTTAACTACAGTTAGTAAGAAAAAAAGAGAGAAGTCTCAAAAGCCAAAATGAGAAATGGAAAACAATTCAAGAGATAACCACAGAAATACACAGTGTGATAACAGATTACTATAAACAATTATATATTAACAATCCAGATAATTTAGAAAACAAACAAACAAACAAATTAACTCCTAAAAAACCCCACAAGATACCAAGATTGAATCATGAATCTTGAATCCAAGAAATAGGAAATCTTCTTAGACCAATAACAAGAATGAAAGTTGAATTAGGAATCAAAAATCTCCCAGCACAGAAAAGCCCAAGACCACATGGTTTAATTGGTGAATTCTACCAAACATTAAAAAAAAATGATTAATGACAACCTTTATCAAAATCTTAAAAATAATGAAATAGTGGTGCCTTGGTGGCTCAGTCGTTAAGCATCTGCTTTCTGCTCAGGTCAAGATCCCAGGGTCCTGGGATCAAGCCCTGCATCGGGCTCCCTGTTCTGTGGGGGGGGTCTGCTTCTCCCTCTCCCACTCCCCCTGCTTGTGTTCCCTCTCTCACTGTGTCTCTCTCTGTCAAATAAATAAATAAAATCTTTTAAAAAATAAATAAAAATAATGAAATAGAAGGAACACATACAAAATCATTCCATAAGGCCAGTACCACACTGATAACAGAGCAGGGTAAAAACAATACAAGAACAAAAAAGTCTAGTTTGTCTGATATAAGTATTGCTACTCCAACTTTCTTTTGACATCCATTTGCATGCTGTTTCTCCCTCCCACACCACTTTTAATCTGCAGCTGTCTTTAGGTCTAAAATTCTTCTCTTATAGGCAACATACAGATGGTTCTTGTTTTTTTTTTACCCATTCTATGTCTTTTGATTGGAGCGTTTAGTCCACTTACATTCAGAGCAATTATTGATAGATACATATTTATGCCATTTTATTACTTGTTTTGTCATTGTTTCTGGAGATTTTCTCTGATCCTTTCTTGTCTTTGTCACTTTTGGTCTCTCCATTCCACTCAAAGAGTTCCCTTTAATATTGCTTGCAGGCGTAGTTTAGTGGTCAGGAACTCCTTTAGTTTCTGTTGTCTGGGAAACTCTCTATCTCTCCTATTCTGAATGCTAGCCTTGCTGGATAGAGTCTTCTTGGTTGCAGATTTCTCTCATTCAGCACTTTGAATATATCATGCCAGTTCTTTCTGGCTTGCCAAGGTTCTGTTGAGAAATCTCCAGGTAGCCTTATGGATTTTCCCTTGTAAGTTAAGGACTTCTTTTGTCTTGCTGCTTTTAAGATTTTTTTCTTTATCACTATTATTTTGCAAATTTAATTACAATATGTCTTGGTGTTGGCCTGCTTTTGTTGATTTTCATGGGAGTTCTCTGTGCCTCCTAGATCTGGATGTCTTTTTCCTTCCCCACATCAAGGAAGTTTTCTGGTATTATTTATTGAAAAAAATTTTCTGCCCCCTTTTCTCTCTCTTCTGCTTCTGGATCTCCTACAATACAAATGTTATTATGTTTGATGGAGTCACTGAGTTCCCAAAATCTATTCTCATGTTGCATAATTCTTTCTCTCTTTTGTTCAGCTTCATTATTTTCCATTATTTTATCTTCTAGGTCAATAATTCATTCCTCTGCTTTTTCCAACCTGCTATTCATTGCATCAAGCCTGTTTCCAATCTCATTTATTGTGTTCTTCATCTCTAATTGGTTCCTTTTTTTAACTATTTCTGTGGTATGGGTCTCACTGATGTCTTCTTTTCTCAAGCCCAGTGAGTATCCTTATGATTGTTGCTTTAAATTCTCCATCAGGAATGTTACTTGTATCTGTTTTGATTAGATTTCTGGCCATGGACTTATCTTGTTTTATCATCTGAGATAAATTCCTTTGCCTTGACATTTTGCCTAAGTTTCTGCCTTCTTCTCTGTGTGAGAAAAGCCAGTTATGTCTCCTGCTTCTGAAAGTAATGGCCTTATAAAGAAGAAGTCTTGTAGTGCTCAGGGCCTGGAGCTTCAGGGAGTGTCTCTGGTGTGTGCTGCATGTGCTCTGCCGTTGTTATGTTTTGGCTGCTCTGTCCTTCAGGCCAGTTGTCTGCAGAGGCTCTCCTTACCTGCTGTTGGCTGTGTTTGCTCCATGGCCTGAATGTGGCAAATTTTAACTAGTGTGCTCTGGTCTACTTGTGAAATGAGACCCGACACCAACTCCACCAGAACTGAGGCCCTGCAGAACTCTCTGGTCGGGAGACATGGTGTGGACAGGTGTTTGTGCTGTTGTTCTGGGGGAGGAGCCCACTGTACTGGGACTGAGGCAAGCTTGATTGAGAAAGGCAGTCCTGCCAGAGCACAGGGGTGTGGGGCTTGGTGCAAGCAAGTTACACAGCCAGTCCATGCTGCACTGCCTCCAACGGGTGAGTCTGTTTTTATGCTGTAGGGCAGGGGAGGGAAATGGCACTGGCCAGCTCCTCTGTTCCTGGAAAGGTATCTGTGAATCCTCCCAGGGATGCTTTCTGAGATGAGAAAATAATTTCCCCACTGTGGGCCCCAGCCAGATAACTGTTTCCACACTGTCTACCCCCAGGTTGTTTTCCTGCCTTCTCTCCAGAAGCAGGGTAGTGCCCTCCTAGCTCTATCCCAGCCAAGCCCACTGACCTTTAAAACTCCAGGCTTTAAGCCCTGCTGTTTGCGAGAACTCACAAAATTCAGCCCCTCTCATTTTCCAAGCCAATGGCTTTGGAAAACCTTCTCCTTGTGTGTTTCCCTGTGTGCTCCTCTCTAGCCCTTCTCTGCAACCATAGCTCCCTCCCCTCTGCAGCAGCCTTGATCTGTTTCTCCCCTAAAACCGTGTCTCAGCACTTCCTACCTTCTTTGATGTGGCCTCTTCTCTCCCTTCAATTGTGGAGTTTGTTCTGTTAGCCTTCAGGCCGATTTCTGGGGTACTTAGGATAATTTGATAGTTATCTAGTTGAGTTCATGGGACAAGAGAAGCCTAGGGTCCTCCTACTACTCCACCATCTTGGGGACTCTCTAGATATACTTCTTTCACTTAGTAATATTCATTTAAGTTTCTTCCATGTGTTTTTGTGGCTCAATAGCTCATTTCTTTTTAATGCTGAATAATATTACATTGTCTGGATGTATCACAGTTTATCTATTCATCTACTGAAGTACACCTGGGTTGTTTCCAAGTTTTGGCAGCTATGAATAAAACTGTTATAAACATCCACATGCAGGTATTTGTGTGGACATAAGGTTTCATCTCCTTTGGATAAATACCAAGGAGAACAACTGCTGGATTGTATGTAAGTGTATGTTTAATATTATAAGAAACTGTCAAACTGTCTTCCAAAGTGGCTGTACCATTTTGCATTCTTACCAGCAATGAATGAGAGTTCCTGCTGCTCCACATCCTCATCAACATTTGGTATTATCAGTGTTTTGAATCTTGGTCATTCTAATAGGTGTGTAGTGGTATCTTGTTTGGTTACTTCACTTTTATTGTTGTATGTACCATTGTGTGAATATACCACAATTTATCCATGATAACTTTGAGGGACATTCTGATTTTTTTCTACTTTTTGACTGTTGGAAAAACAGTACTACCATGAATATTCTTGGTAGCATATGTAAACATAAGCCTCTCTGGGATATTTACCTAAGAGTGGAATTGCTGGTTTATAGGGTATGGGCACGTTCAATGTTGGTAGATTGTGCCTCAATTTTCCTAATGGCATGTACCAATTTACACCCCTACCAGCCATATTTAACATCCCCTATTGCTCCCCCTGCTGACCAACATTTATTAGACTTTAATTTTCACCAATATAGTTAAGTGTAAAATGGCCTCTCATAATTTGAGTCTCCTGATTATTAATGATGTTGAACATCTTTTCAAAAGCCTTTTGGACATTAGGGTTTATTATTTTGTGAATTATTTGTTCAAGACGTTTGCCAATTTTTTTCTTTTGGGTAGTGTGCCTTTTACAAATTAATTTGTAGGAGTTATTTATAGATCTTAACTTTAGTCCTTTGTCCTTTATACGTGTTGCATATATCTTTCCCCACTTTGTCTCTTATGTTTTGATAATTTTCTTGATGGTTTCTTTCAATAAGCAAGGGTTCTTAATTGTAATATAGTCAAAGTTATCAACCATTTTTCTTTGTACATAGTGCTCTTTGCGTCTTTTCAAAGAATCCTTCTTTATCCCCAACAACAGAAGATATTCTAATATGAATAGGAATAGGAATATGTTTTCTCTTTTTTAACATTTCAAATTTCTAAATTTTTGCCTTTTGCATTAGGGTTTTTTTAAAAGATTTTATTTATTTATTTATTTATTTATTTATTTATTTATTTGAGAGAGAGAACGAGAGAGAGCACAAGCAGGGAGAGTGGCAGAGGGAGAAACAGACTCCCCGTTGAGCAGGGAGCCTGATGTGGGGCTTGATCCCAGGATCCTGGGATCATGACCTGAGCTGAAGGCAGAGGCTTAACTGACTGAGCCATCCAGGTGCCCCTGAACTTAGGTTTTTTAATATATATGGCATTATTTTTGTGCAGTGTGTAAGACTAGAGGCCCAATTTTATTTTTTCTTTAAAAATACTCAATTGCTCCAATTATCATTTGTTGAAAAATCTCTCCTTTCCTCACTCATTCACAATGCCAACTCTGTCAAATATCAAGTGTTCATATATTCTTAGGACTATTTGTGGCCTCTCTATTATACTCCATTGATCTATTTTTCTAATTTTGTGCCAATATTACATTGCATTAATTACTGCAGTTTTGTAATAAGTCTTGATATCTGATAGAGAAAGTCTTCCTACTTCATACTTGTTCTTCAAGAGTTTCTTAACTATTCTTATCAATATCTACAAAAATAGATGCTGAGATTTTATTTTCTATAAAAATTGTTTAGATTTTAATTTTATCAAAAGTAACTGTTGAGTTTTAATGTAAGCAAAAATTATGGTTGAGATTCTAATTTTAATGTTTCTCAAAATTTTACATTTTTCTTAGTGCTTAGCATATCTTTTATTGGATTTTTATTAGTTGCTGAATTTTTTCAAAATTGCTAACAGTAAAGATAATTCTCAGGAATGGGACTGTAATGAGTTTCTTATAGGTAATGTTCTTCTGTTTTGCTTTAAAAGAGAATATATATCTTGTGTTAATAGCTTATATGTGTTGATCTCTCATATTGACATTCTTAATTTAGTATATATCAATTAATATAACATACCATTATCTATAAAGATGCCAATATTTTATTAAGTTTTCAAAAAACAAACAATACGCCTAAAACAAATTACTATGTTAACTGAGAAGAACTGTGGGATGGAGCACAAAAAAACTCAAAATGTCTATTTGCAACTGCTTACTTGACATTTCCAGAGATATCTTATTGGCATCCCAAAGTTAATATGCCAAAGATCAAACTCGCTATTTCCTCTACCAAGCTGTCCTTAGTCTTCCCATTTCTAGCAGTATCATCATTTTTTGATACTTCCAGCATTCCATTCGTTTATAGCAGCATTAATTACAATAGCTATGGAAGCAATCTAAATTTCTGTTGATGGATGAATGGATAAAGAAGATGTGGTATATATGTACAATGGAAAATTACTCAGCCATAGAAAATGAAAATCTTGCCATTTGCAGCAGGATGGATGGACCTAGAGGGTATTATGATAAGTGAAATAAGTCAGACACATGGGGATCTTGACCCTCTCATTCACCACTGTATTTTCAGTGCCCGGAAGAGTGTCTCACACATAGTAGGTGCTCAATAAATGTTTGCGGAATAAATGAATGATCCCTGCCCTCAAGAAACATTTGATTAAAAATTATTCAATAATA
The DNA here is from genome assembly GCF_011800145.1 of Mirounga leonina. Lineage (NCBI taxonomy): Eukaryota > Metazoa > Chordata > Mammalia > Carnivora > Phocidae > Mirounga > Mirounga leonina. The sequence goes on from NW_023270085.1 coordinate 2,170,838, forward strand.
TACACAAAGTAGTATACAGAAAAGGCCAAAGGATTTCTATCCTTTTTTTCCCATACTGTTAGACCTGCAGCCCTTGTTCAACCTTTCATTATTTTATAATTAAACAACTGCCACAACTCTTTTTAACAGGACTCCTTATCACCTTCTAACATGAACAGCTTATAGGATAAAATCCATACCACTTAACATGACATTCCAGGTTCTCCATGATCTGACATCCGTTTCCACCTTATTTTTCCCTACTTAAACATTCTAAATCCTGATGTTCTAACCACACAAGACTGCTGGATATTCCCTGAGTGTGCCCTATACTTCTCTTTTTTCTTATTTCCCCTCTGCCTGGAATTCCACTGCCCCCATTTCTTCCCTCACTAAATGATACCCATATATCATGACACAACTCAATGTCATTTCCTCTATGCAGGTACCCTGGACTCTCCCAGGTAGAATTTGGTTTAACCTCTTTTTCACTTTTCCCTGGTAATTAGTAACCTTGATGTATCACTTACAATCATAGAAGTCACAGAATCATAATGTTAGACTTGGAAATAGTCTTGGTGATCATGTGGTCCAACTTCTTCATGCTGTGGAAAGCAAGAGTGAGTATCCAAGACTTTTCATTTGGCTTGCCTCATGATTTTTTGGTGTATGTATTTTATATCTTCTACTTGACAGGTCACTGGGGGCAGAGAGAGGGTCTTATTCATCTTTGTGTTCTCCATGATACCTAATACTACCTATTACACATAGTGGTAGAGGGAAACAAATGTGGGTTTTTTAAAAAAGATTTTATTTATTTGACACAGAGGGGGGGGAGGGGAGAGCAAGCACAAGCAGGAGGAGTGGCAGGCAGAGGGAGAAGCAGGCTCCCTGTTGAGCAAGGAGCCCAATGTGGGGCTCAATCCCAGGACCCTAGGATCATGACCCGAGCCAAAGGCAGACACTTAATGGAATGAGCCACCCAGATGCACCTATAATAAATGTGTTTTAATTGACTTTAGAATTAATACCAGAGAGATGGATAAAGTAGAGGTAACATTCATAATAGTTAATGTTTATTAAGTGCATGTTCTGTGCCAGGTACTATACCAAAGCTTTACAAGAATTACCTCATTTATCACACAATCTTATGAGATAAGCACCATAACTAGTTTTCATTTGCCCCAAATCTCATAGCCAGTAAGTTGTAGAACCTGGGCCAGAATCCAAATTTGTCTGATTCTAGATATTTCACTTTTAATCATTGTGCTATAATGTAAAGCAATGTGGTGAGAACTCAAAGATTATGAATCTGAAAGATGGTTAATCTATGAGAGGCTAATTTTTAATTTTTGAAGAACTTAACAGCTGAGGTTGGAAAGGTAGCTTGGGGCTGAATTGTGTAAGGCCTTGAATGCCAGGCATGGTAAGAGAAGTCATCTCCCTTCCCCTGTTTTCCATCTGCACCAGTCTAGATCCTAATTACCTTTAGAGGCCCAACTCAAACACTACTTATTGTATGAGAACTTCCAGAATCCTCCAAGTCACAATGAATTGCCCCTACTTCCATAGTACTTTGTTTATTTCTCTGTTATGATACATAATATTACTTTCTTAATGGTAATATTTTGTGGATGTGTCTGTCTGCTTCACATTTTGTAAATTCCTTGAGAGCAGGCACCTTATTTAATTTATAGTTACATGCCTCTATTCCTTATTTAGCAACTGATACATAGTAGATGTTCAATAAATGTTAATTGAATTAAATGTTTCACTGGAAGAATATAGACGTGAATAAGGCATGGTTTCTGCTCTTAAGAGAAGTCAACAGTCTACTGAGGGAAACAATACATTATTCCACTTGAGTAGCTACACTAGTGACATGTAACAAGGATGTAGAATTCAAAATCAATTAAAAAATTCATTAGAAAAATAAAACATTCGTGGTAGTCCCCAAATCTATAAGGCAGCTAAGAAGATAGCTAACAAAGATGGACAAGCCATTATGCATAAGTGTAAAATTACACTAAAGGAAAGCTTTGAAAATATCTGAAAGTGGAGAAATGTTTGTTAAGAACTACACAGGGTCTGGGATTTTACCCTATTTACAAGCTAACAGATTAACTTGCCTAGGTTTATGAATTCTGGCAAAAAACATGAGAATCTTGGGTGAGAGATGAAGGATTTTTATTATACACAGCAAAAGCAGTAGTCAGAGCTTCATGTTAGTTTGTGTCTGTTCCCAATATCCTCCAAGTCCCACAAGGGACTTGTAAAGGACCCATGATGGATTACTGTACATATAATTGCATTATAGGAGAGGAACAATGAGTTCGCTTTTATAGAAAGCAGAAGCAAGCCTACTCTTTGTCTGTGGCGAGATGTTTCCTCATCCCTCAAGGTTGTTCACCACAAACAGCTCAGATGAAGAGTTGTCAAGGACTTGCATTTTTTGTATATTCAGCAAGAACATGTAGGGATGCTCAGGGCCCATGGTGGATTGTCTCTCTCAACTATACTGCATTCATGCATGGGAAGACTTCATATCAGTAAATTAGCAATTATTCTCAAATTAATCCATAAATACAATAATATTCCAAACAAAATATTAAAGTCTCATTTTTTGGTGGAAATTGACAAATTGATTACAAAATTAGAAAAGGCAGATATGGGAAATTGGTATATGAAAGATGTGACATTGCAAAGGGGTGAAGAAAAGATCGATAATTTAATATATATGATTGACAATTGGTCTCCCATATGGAAAAAATCTAGATCCATGCCTTTTACAAAACAAAGTCTAGATGTATAAAAGACCTAAAGTACACAACCCAAAATTTAAAGCCAATTAAAAATATAGACAAAAATCATAATGTCTTCATAGCAGAGAAGGATTTCCTGAACAAGACACAACTTTTGAAGAAAAAGACTGATACATTGGGTTTCATAAAAATTATATAATAAAAGGGGTGCCTGGGCGGCTCAGTCATTAAGCATCTGCCTTCGGCTCAGGTCATGATCCCAGGGTCCTGGGATCGAGCCCTGCATTGGGCTCCCTGCTCAGCGGGAAGCCTGCTTCTCCCTCTCCCCCTGCTTGTGTTCCCTCTCTCACTGTATCTCTCTCTGTCAAAAATTAAATTAAAAATCTTTAAAAAATTATATAATAAAAGACAAAGTTAAAGTCAAAAGACAATCAATAATTGGTACACACTTGGGGTGCCTGGGTGGCTCAGTCATTAAGCATCTGCCTTCGGCTTAGGTCACGATCCCAGTGTCCTGGGATCGAGCCCCGCATAGGGCTCCCTGCTCGGCGGGAAGCCTGCTTCTCCCTCTCCCACTCCCCCTGCTTGTGTTCCCTCTCCCGCTGTGTCTCTCTCTGTCAAATAAATAAATAAAAATCTTAAAAAACAAATAATTGGTACACATTTTTTGGAAAATTAGTTGGCTGTACCTACTAAAGCTGAACATATGCATGTCTTATGAGATATATGCTCAAGAAAAATGCATATGTATATTCGCTAAAAGGCATGGGTATGTATGCTTGTAACAGCACTATTTATAATAACCCCAAACTAGAAAAAACCCAAATGTCCATCAACATTAGAATTAACAAATAGTGTTATATTGAAATGCAGTACATAAAGGAGAACAAACTAACTACAAATACACACAACAACATAAATGAATCTCACAAAACTAATATTGAGCAAAAGAAGCCAGACACACAGAAGTATATGCAGAATGATTTCATTTACTTAAAATACAAAGGAGGCAAAATGGTCAGGAGAGTGGTTAACATCCTTGGGCATAATCACTGAAAGAGAGCACAAGAGAGGCTTCTGGGGGGCTGGTCATGTTCCGTGTCTTGATCTGTGGGCTGTTTATATGGGTGTCTTCATTTTGTGAACATTCATGAAGATGTATACTTAAGATATGATTATTTTTTCTGTATGTATATTATACTTAAATAAAATGTTTTGAAAACATGTCTAATAGTATACTTTCTTATACATGGTTCCCACCAGTTGAGTTGCATGTGTACCAAAAGTCATTTTTTTTCCTCTAACAGGCTTATTCCAGTTACACATACTTGTTGCAAACCAACAAAATATGAATGAAGAAAAAATTTTGCAAGATATATTATAGACTAATAATTAGGCTATAGAATATGTAAAGCACACATAAGAAGCAATACTAAAAGACAAAAGAAAAATGGGTAAAGTACATCAGAAGGCAATTCATATGAGGAAATATGTATGCCCAGAAAACCTATAAAAACATGCTAACCTTGGGGCACCTGGGTAGTTCAGTGGGTTGAGTGTCTGCCTTTGGCTCAAGTTGTGATCTCAGGGTCCTGGGATGGAGTCCCATATCGGGCTCCCTGCTCAGTGGGGAGTCTGCTTCTCCCTCTGCCCTCCCCCTGCTCATGCTCTCTCTTACTCTCTTTCTCTCAAATGGGTAAAATCTTTAAAATAAAATAAAATAAAATAAAATGCTATGATTCTGGGAGGGTTTTTTAATTTTTTTTTTATTTTTAAAGATTTTATTTTATTTATTTGACAGAGAGAGACACAGCGAGAGAGGGAACACAAGCAGGGGGAGTGGGAGAGTGAAAAGCAGGCTTCCCGTTGAGCAGGGAGCCCGACGTGGGGCTCGATCCCAGGACCCTGAGATCATGACCTGAGCCAAAGGCAGATGCTTAACAACTGAGCCACCCAGGCGCCCCAGGTTTTTTTTTTTTTTTTAAAGAAAAAAACATGCTAACTTCATGAAATAATCTGGGAAGTGCATTCAAACACCAGGAAAATGCTCATTTTCACCCATTAGATTGGTAAAGAGAAATCTGGAAATGCTTATTTGCAAGAATGTGGGGATAGTGGAAACTCTTCTACATTGCAGATATGCATGTAAATTGGTTCAATTACTGAAGCAAGCTATTTGGCAATCTAGTCAGGTTGAGGATGCACATACTCTGTCATTTAGCAATTTCACTTCCAGGAGACGTGTCTATAGAATAAAAGGAAACTATAGCAATAATATCAATTGCAGCATTGTTTGTAATAGAAAAAAAGGAAACAACTTAAGTGTCCACAAGAATGGCAATATATAAATAAACTATAGGATATTCATAAAATGGAATATTATATATCAGTTAAAATGGTTGTATATATCTTACAGTATAAACATGGGTAAATCTAAACAATCATAATGTTGGGTGAAAAGAGCAAGTTGTAGAAGATTATACACAGTGTGGTATAATTTGTTGTGATGCAAAAATCACCAGAAAACAGAACAAATTATTAAATAAATGCTATAAGACAATGGGATAACCAGTTGAGGGAAAAAAAAGCTGATTTTTTAAAAGATTGATTGGTTGATTGATTTTAGAGAGAGAGAGAGGGAGAGCATGGGGGGAGGGGCAGAGGGAGAGGGAGAGAGAGAATCTCAAGCAGACTCCCTGCTAATTGCAGAGCCTGTCACAGGGCTCAATCTCATGACCCTGAGATCATGACCTGAGCTGACATCAAGAGTTGGATGCTTAACTGACTGAGCCACCCAGGAGCCCCAAGCTGATTTTTATATAAGAACTTGTAGTATAAATTCCAGAATGATCAAATATTTTTTAATTCAAAAAAATTTACTCAAGTAACCTCTACACCTAACTTGGGGCTCAAACTAATGACCCCAAGATCAAGAATCACACGCTCATCCAACTGAGCCAGCCAGGCACCCCAGAAGGATCAAATATTTAAATGTAAATAATAAAAACAAGAAAGGACTAGAAGAAAGTGAGTAAATATTTTAATCATCTCAGGGTGTGAGCAGTCTTTCAGAGCATGGCAGGAAAGGGGGGAAAATACCAGAAAATAATTTAGTTTAGCAAATCTTCATTTTGTGCACAATTCTAGTTACTTGGGATCAGTGAAAAAATAGAGATCTTTGCCTTCATGGACTTCACATTTCAATGGGGGAAAGCTGAAATAAAACAATAAACATAGTAAATAAGTTGTACAGTGTGTTAGTGATGAAAGCAGAGCAAGGTAAGGCAGATAGAACAGGGATGGACAGGTTGTAGTATTAAATAGAATAATTCAGGTAGGCCTCATTGAAATGGTGAGATTTGAGCCTTGAAGGAGGTGAGAAAGTTTAATCAAACGGATATCTTGGAAAAGAGCACTCCTTCCAGAGGTACATTGCAAAGGACTTATTGCAACAGTGAGCCTGGTTTGTTTGAGGAACAGTAGGGTAGACCACAGATGTAATGGAGTGAGTGATGAAGTGAGCAGATAGAAAGGTCAGAGATATAATGGAGAGTGAGAAAATGTAGGGCTTTTGTAGGTACTTTGGCTCTCCCTCTGAGTGGAATTAAGTATCTTTGAAGGATTTTCAGCACAGAAGTACCATGATGTTATTTATATTTTAAAATTGTCACCTTCATTTTGTGCTAAGATGCAGCATAGGAGATCAAGGATGAAAGCAGAGAGAACTTTTAGAAAGCTATTGTTGTTATTCAGACGATATATGATAGTGGACTAGACCTTATAAGTAGCAATGGAGATTATGAGAAGTGGTTGGATTTTGGATTCATTCTGAAGTACAACCAAAATGACTTCCTGATGGATTGATGTGTAGTGGGAGAGAAAGAGAGGAATTGAAATGATGTCAAGATTTTTGGCCTGAGCAGAAGGGCTGATGGACTTGCCATCAATTCCGATAGAGAAGGCTATAGGAGAAAAAGATTAGGAGTTCAGTCTGGGACATTTTTAAAATGTAGGCTCCATGCTGGGCTTGAACTCACCACCCTGAGATCAAGATCTGAGCTGAGATCAAGAGTGGGATGCCTAACTGACCAAGCCACCCAGGCACCCCTGTTGGGGACATTTTGAGTTTGAGATGTCTATTAGACATCTGAGTGGAGATGCTAAGTAGGTAGTTGAATATATTAGACTGTAGTTTGGGATACAGTCCTGGTCTGCAGACATGAATTTGGGAGTTGTCATCATAGAAATGGTTCTACAGACATTGGACTGGAAGAGACCACCAAGGGAGTGTGAGTAGGTTGGAAAGAAGAGGAATTGGGAGCCATCAAAAAAATGAAATCTTGCCATTTGCAACGATGTGGATGAAACTAGAGGGTATTATGCTAAGCAAAATAAGTCAATCAGAGAAAGACAATTATCATATGATCTCACTGATATGTGGAATTTAAGAAACAAGGCAGAGGATCATAGGGGAAGAGAGGAAAAAATGAAACAAGACAAAAGCAGAGAGGGAGACAAACCATAAGAGACCCTTAATCTTAGGAAACAAACTGAGGGTTGTTGGAGGGGAGGAGGGAGGGGTGATGGGATAACTGGGTGATGGACATTGGGGAGGGTATGTGTTGCAATGAGCACTGTGTATTATATAAGACTGATGAATCACAGACCTGTACCCCTGAAACAAATAATACATTATATGTTAATTAATTGAATTTAAATTAAAAAAATAAGAAAATTAAGTCCTGGGGATGTAATGTACAGCACTGTGGCTATAGTTAACAATACTGTATTGTATATGTATTTGAAAGTTGCTAAGAGAGTAAACTGTAAAAGTTTTCACCACAAAGGAAAAAATGCATAACTATGTGTAGTGATGGATGTTAACTAAATTTATTATGGTAATCACTCCACAATATATACATATATCAAATCATTATATTGTACACCTAAAACTAATACATTTTTAAATGTCAATTATAACTCAATAAAAATAAATGAATTAATAAACAAGAAAAAAAAAAGAAGAGAATTTGGGACCTTGCCTGGAGGCACTCTCGTTTTAAGAGGTCTTTGAGGAGAGACGAAGCCAGTAAAGAAGACTGAGAAGGAGCAGCCAGTGAGATTAGAGGAGAACAGGAGAGTGTGGGGTCCTGGAAGCCAAGTGAAGACCATGAACCAAGGAGGAGGGGCTCATCAGCTGTGCCAAATGCTGCTGATAGGTCAAGTAAGACAAGGATTAAGAACCAAACATTGGGTTGAACAATGTGGATATTATTCATGACCTCGACAAGATAAATTTCAGTAGAGTAGTGGAGGTGGACCCCTGATTGGAATGTGTTCAAGGGAGAATAGTAGGTGAAAAATTGTAACAGTAAATAGATACAACAATTACAAAGGAATGATGGAGTAGTCCAAGTGGATATCTGGGGGAAGAACATTCCTGATAGATGGAACAGACATTAAAAAGGCCCTAGGCAACAGTGAGTGTGGCTTGTTTGAGGAACAGTAGAGAGGCAATAGCTGGGACAGACTGAGTGAGGTGGAGAACAGGCAGAGAGAGTAGTGGGCTAGGAAAGGATGGTCATCTGGGGTTCCCTCTTGACACCAGATTGATGTAGGTAGAATGAGGAATTCAGTCTTAGACCAGGAACATTGGTTCAAACAATGCCTTCAAATATTGCACATGGAAATGTATATCAGGTATATCTGTAAAAGAGATTTGCATCAAAAGGGAGCAAAGAAATGGGGTGAGAGCAGGTGGGGGAGTGGAGTCAAGAGAACGTATATACAAAATAATGCATATATAATGATGAAAATGTATATATGTGAAGATAAGAAATAATAGCGTGATTGTATCCTGATAGAAATGACCTAATATAGAGCACAACATTGATGATGTTGGAGATAAAGGGGAGAAAGATGGTAGTGGTATTGTTGAATTGGTGTGAGAGAAAGAAATGTAGTGGGAAAAGAGAGAGGCTGGCTTTAGAGGAGAATCTGGAAATATTATATTAGTTTGCTAGGGCTGGCAAAACAAAGTACCACAGCCCGGGTGGTTTAAACAACAGAATTTTTTTTTTTTTTAAAGATTGTATTTATTTATTTGAGGGAGAGAGAAAGAGAGAGAGCAGGGGGAAGGTGCAGAGTGAGAGGGAGAAAGAGTCTCAAGCAGACTCTGTGCTGAGCATGAAGCCCAACTCAGGGCTCGATCCCAGGACCCTGAGATCATGAGCCAAAACCAAGAGTCAGCCATTCAATCAACTGTGCCATCCAGGTGCCGCTAAATGAAAGAAATTAATTTTCTCACAATTACAGAGGCCAGAGGTCTGAGATCAAGATATCTGCATGTTTGGTTTGTGGTGAGACCTCTCTCCTTGGCTATTAGGACTTGTCCCTGTGTTTTCAATCTGTGTTATCTGTGCCCTAATCTCTTCTTAGAGAGATACCAGTCATATTGGAATAGGGTTTACCTATATGACCTCATTTCACCTTAATTACTTTTTTTTTAAAGATTTTATTTATTTATTTGAGACAGAGAGAATGAGAGACAGAGAGCATGAGAGGGAAGAGGGTCAGAGGGAGAAGCAGACTCCCTGCCGAGCAGGGAGCCCGATGCGGGACTCGATCCCGGGACTCCAGGATCATGACCTGAGCCGAAGGCAGTCGCTTAACCAACTGAGCCACCCAGGCACCCTCACCTTAATTACTTTTTAAAAGAGGTAGAGTCACTTTCTGAGGTACTGGAGTTTAGGATTTCAACATTTGGATTTTGGGGGATATAATTCAGCCCAAAACAATCATATATGATATCAACAGGAAGGCCATATATACAGATGCAGGTGCTGGTGAGTTAAGCATTATGGTAATAGGTGTCTGTGGAATTATGGTTTAAATTTTCTAGTGAAATAAGGAGCACGTGAAGAATTGGGATGTTGAAGTGGTGTTGGAAGTAAGGGACTGGGTATCTATAGAGTGATTGCTTGGTAGCAGTAAGGGCCTGATTGACATTTGTGGTCATGAATTTAAACTGAAATTAGTCATGTGGTTGTGTATTTTCCTCCAGCTAGGTTTAGCTGTGTGGGTTTAGGCTTCTTGAAGTGTATTTGGACTTAGCCAGAGTAATGATTTTGCCAGGGAAGCAATACAAACTGAGAAAGGAGCAGGAGAGTGAAGGGTATATGTAAATGAGTGACTATAAAGACTGGCCATGGCATTTGAACTAGGGAAGGAGGGGAGAGAAGGCATTAAGGGAGTAAGAGATGGTGAAAATATGGTAGGACCAAAGGACTGGAGATTCTGGTGAGGTTGAAGGATAGTGGGGTCTGGATACCAAAGGGAGTGAGCTGGAAAAAGAAGAGGTGATGGTCATAGAGAGGGATGTTTGAAATTGATATTACAGAGGGGTTGCTAAAATTGCTATGACAAGGCCTAGGGTATAGCCATGTGAGTGTGTAGCTGAGGTGGGGTCAAGGACAATGTCACAAAAGAGAAATGTTCAAGGAACTGAAGGAGTCAGTGTGTCAGAATGATCATTCTTGAGCTCACTGGGAATAAAGACGGGACTACTACCATTGAGAGTGACTGTGCTCCAGGAGCTAAAACCTTTGAGAAATTGGGGTGGGGGATGAAGTTTGGTAGATGACAACAAAAATGAAGGCTAGCTGGTGACAAGCCGTCAAAAACTAGAGGTTTTCAGGGATGTGGGAGAGGAATGGTCTAAAGGCAGCAATGAGAAGCAAGGAAGACCAAGGAAGACTTGACCTTCAGGCTCTGCAGTACAATGGTGGTGGGAGAGAAAAATCATCTGCTCCTCTTGAGTGGGCTTCAGGGGACACAGAGTCCCCAGGAAAGATTGATTTCTGTTAGGGGAAGACAATGATGGGCACATTCAGAGAAGAGGTTGGGGATATAGAGGAATTACTGAAGGTGCATTGTGTTTTGGGAGTAGGAGAGGGGTGTGAGAAGTGAACTAAAGGGGAGATGTGGTCACAGCCTTATGGGGGTTAATACGCAGGAGTTGAGGGGTGTTGTGGGGATCTTGGAGTTCTTTTGGTGACTAACAATAATGGGGATAAACATCATTATTAGATGAGTTCTGATGGATTCAAGGCAGTTAGATTCAAGATAGATTTTGAAGTCTGGGCTACAGAAGGGTGTGTGTGTGTCTGGGACTTCCTGTTTACCCCAAGTGAAATGGAAGTTCAGTCTTATACCTAAAGCACTGGTCCATACAGTGCTCCATATTGTTCCTAGGACCAGAGGTCACATAAATCTGTAATGATAAAAAAAATGATCTAGGAACTATACTTCACATTCAGGATAGGACTACCCCTGGGGAAGTGGAGGGTGAGTGGACATGGGGTGAGGGTCAAGGGAACCTACATTTTTCTTTACTGTTTTTATTCTTAAAAAAAGAGTAAATATACTCAATGTTAACAATATTCAAATTTGAGTGGTAGAAACACTGGTGTTATTATATTTAATGCCTGGGACACTATAGGTACTCAATAAATATTATTTGTTGAATGAGGGTGGCTTTCTGCTTTAAAAGTTTCTCCAACAAACATACAAAACTCTCAAATTAACAGGAAATGCTACAAGAGCATAGAGAAGGGAATGAATGGAGAGAGGTGGGGAGGGCCTGAGAAATCTTTGTGGAAAGAGTGGGTGCTGATCTATGTAGAGTATCTTTACCACCATACATGAGCCATATGGCAAATATGGGATACAAGCTAAAGACAGTCTTATCTCCATCTTACCTTAATGCTTTAAGGTTCTGGGTGAGTATCCAGAAAGTGACCTCGAACATCTGGTCCTTTCAAGTAACTACTGGATCCTCACTTTTCTCCCCCAACATGGACACTGGGTGGTGCTGCTGTCCAAAATTTCTGCTCTATCATGGATGTATTACCTCAATTTATAGACAGGTACTTACCTAGTCTCCTGTGGGCCAAGCAAAGTGCTAGGGATTGGGGAGATAGAGATGAAGAGCCTCAGTAGATCCTCCTGTGATTACCCTACTGACTACTACCATGTTCAGTGGCTGAGAAAGTCGAAAATGTGACTTTTACATAGGAGAGCACCACTGTGACAGAACTGTTCAGCTGTGGGGGTGAATGACTCTGAACTGCCCACCCTCTCAGTGAGCTTCCCTCCTCCATGACCTGGCCAAGGATTAGAACAGATGCCACTGAGCATTGCTTGCAAACCATTGTTTGGTTACCCCAGTGTACTTAGGCTCTATGGCTATAAAAAGCCAGTTCCAGACGTTGGAAGCTAACTGGGCAAGAAAGAAGTGTTTGCTTACATCGAGGCCCCAACTATCTTGGAGGAGTGAGTAAACTTGGGAAGGAGGGAAGTGGATCCTCAGCACGAAAACAGTGGGAGAAACCGGGGAGGCAGGCAGGCGATCCCTCGGAGAATCAGAGAGGGCTTGGACAGGGTCTGGGGAGGCGGCTCCGGTATGAAGTCATCAAGACACTTGCAGGGCAGAGGTCCTGAGTAGAGGGGAGACAGCGGGCTCAAGCCTACAAGACGAAAGCGGGAGGGGGGAGGGGCGAAGAGGCGGGCCTGGGATTCCCTCATCCAATCAGAGATGGCTAGGGGGGCCTGGGGCGGGGCCTGGGGGCGGAGACTGCTCCGCGACTACAACTGCAGGGTTCCGCGCGGGAAGGCTAACGTCGTCCTGTGTGTGGAGCGGCGTCGGTCCAGCCGTCGGCCTTTCACCCGTCTTCAGGCCATCAGGTGAGGACCTGCGGTCCCGGCGGAACCAGAAGACTGTGGGGACAGGAGGGCGCAGCGGCTGCGGGGCGGAGGGGGCCGGCCTCTCGGGAACCGGTGGGGCCGGGTCGGGACTGGCGTTTTGTAACTGCGCCTCCTAGAGAGTCCGCGCCTTTGTCTTCTGCGGCGCCGCCTTCGGCGCGTTGCCGGGTCCTCCCCGGGTGGGTCCTTGGGAGGCCCGAGGGGGCGGCCCCTCAGAGCGGCCGGTCCGCTGTGACTGCAAGCCCGAGGCTGAGAGGACCAGGACTTTCGGTGCTGCCCGGAATGGGCCCTCTGGGGCAGGCCCTTCGCGTCCTCCCTTTGTGGCCAAAAGGTGGGCTGCGCGCCCGACAAAGATGATGAAGGTTATTTTAAAATGTAAGCAAACCGCTCCTGACAAACAGACCCACGCGCCCAGCCTTTTATGATCTGTTAGTCCCTGTTTCCCTACCTTGGAGATTGGCATCTGATCCCTCGTCAGAGGAGGGTCTTAGGGTGACCTCGACGGGAGGGAGGCACACTCGGGACTTCTGGCTGCTTGGGGGCCTCTCCATTCTACTCTGGGCACTAGACCTGTCTTACCCCTACCAGGGTGGGACCAGGCACGAGCTGGACAGCTCTGTTTTCCGGTCTCTGGGGTCTCCTATTGTCTTGTTGACAAATCCGGAATGGTCACAGGGCACCTCATCTCCTAACCTTTCCCTTTGCAGAGAAAATATGGTGAAATAAAAATCAACTCTATTTGTTTACCCTGTTCTGCTGAAGTCCTTGGTCTGATCCTAATTAGTTGTGTCTTCTTACAGCATTTACAAAACAGTACCATAAGGAGCTAGTATGAGACATGTAATTAGTTATGATCAGATTAAATCCCTTTCCTCTCTTATTGTGGCTCCTTAATCTACTGTCTTTGGGCAGATAAAATGGAAAGAAGCTAGTACAATTTTTTAACCACCCTTTTTTTGTGTGTGCTGCTCATATCCCCCAGGAAAAGTGCCCCCCCCCCAAAGTAATTGACTAGAAAGTGAAGATGCTCAAATAGTGCTATCTCCTGTGACAATTCATCAGCTGGTTAAACCCAGTCCATATTTTTTCTTCTCTCCCTATCTGCTCATGTGTTTCTATCACCTTCATTTTACCTTTGCTGTGATTTTAAGAGTCAGACATATTGACTCCAGTTTCTAGAGCATCTTGGTTTCTGGTGCATCCTGATTCAGTGGCATTTACTGCTTATCAGAAATAGGGTAATGACATGGAATAAAAAGTATTCTAATAAAAACACATTTCTAAGATCTGCTGCTTGTTTCCTGTTGAAAATCAGCAGGTAAAATACACATTAATATTAAATGTGAGAATTTTGGCTGTTACTCCTTAGTCTGATAATAGTTCTACCACATAGGTTTGTTAAATGGTTTTTTTTTTTTTCAGTCTTTCTTTTAGTCAAGATGAGTGATAAGCCAGATTTGTCTGAAGTGGAGAAGTTTGACAGGTCAAAACTGAAGAAAACTAATACTAAAGAAAAAAATACTCTTCCCTCAAAGGAAAGTAAGTCATGGGGGCTTTCTAGTTGAGACAAACAATGGTGAAAATTGATAGGTTCAGTAAATAAACTCTTCTTGTAAATTTTGCCACAAAGTAAACAATAATTAAAGTACCAATGTATTTAATGCAACATCTAAAAATATCAAATAGTTGCTTCTTACCTGGCTCATATGAGTGGTTCTCACAAAATAGGCCCTAGTAGTAATGGAGAATTTTTTAAAAACTGTGTTTTTTTGGTTGTTGAAAAAAATTACTAAAAGCCACATTAAAACCAATCTTGGGATATTGGACTCAGTATTATAAACATCTTAGTTGTGTCCAATTTTTGGTTATTTGCCATTTTTATGCACCTAACAATTTGGGTTTGTGATCTCATCCCTAAAGAGCTGTATAAACTTTGTGGTTTTGGCCTTCTCTACCTGATGACAAGATGAGGTAGGAGAACCAGTGCAGCTCTTGGGTATAGTCAGGTGTCTCAGGGATCAAGGGATCAGTTTTGCCCTCCTGACTTACAATCTGCTGGAGAAACTCCAAACCAAGGGGCACATTTTTTCATGTCAGCATTATTTGAAAGTTAATCAAAATTGTCTGAAATGGTATATCTTTCAAATTGTATAGGGATAGCTAAATCTGAAGAAAATGCTTCAGTTCCTCTTCATTCTTAAAATAACATATGGAAAAAGTGGCAACAGCATAGATCTACCTCTTAAATGGGAAAAAACCCTGCAGTTGATGTAGATTCTAATGAACATTCAGGTGGTTTACACACACACACACACACACACACACACCCACCCCCCCACCCCCCCGTAAGCAGGTATGGCAGCCTTCAGTGACTTGGAAAAGTACTTTTGGGGAAGAAACTGAACTTAATCTTAGAAAAAAAACCTTCTTAATGATTTTTTTATGTTTGTTTTTTCCCCCAGCTATCCAGCAGGAGAAAGAGTGTGTTCAAACTTCATAAGATGGGAATCTCCTCCCACAAGCAGTTTTCAACAATGCCTGAGTGTCTCGGTTTGGGGCTTTTTTTTTTTGTAAACCTTTGTGCTTGTAGAGATTTTAGGCACCTTCTAATGCTTCACACCTGTACTCCCTGGCTAAGATGTCAGGAGTAGCCAATGTTCCCTTATGTTCATTTTGTAAACTTTCCATTGATGCATAAACTCCAGCTGGCAGATGTTGTCCATAATCCCACCATTGATGACCTTTGTGTGTGATGTTCTTCTACCCCCTACAGGATAAGCTACTTTTCACCTTCTACAATGGGTGTCTCCATTGCTCCATAATCTTCATGAAGGGACATGGGTTTGCAGATTTTCAGTTTATTTTCATTTCTAATGTGGCAATAAAATAATAAACCAAATCAATACATTAAGGCTCCTGTGATTCATTCCTAGTGGTCTTCCAAAGAATGGAAGTACCAAGGGTACTCTTTTTAGCCAAACAAAATGGTTGCAGGAAAGACACTTTAGCAGATCATTCACATGGATAGGCTCTCTGCTGTCCAGGTGCAGTGGGTCCTGACTTAGTGATGCTAGGTGCTTTTTCCTTAGAGTTGGAATCATACAATTCGAGACCTTGGAAGAAGAGGTCATGTGGACTAGCCCCCTTATCTTGGAAATGAAGAAATGAAAACATCTGAAGTGGTGATCTAAGGTGAATAAGAGCTGGAATTCTAGCTGGGCTGTCTTGCTTTCTCAAATGTGCTTTTAAATTTAATGGAAGGAGATGCCTAAGGCTGGTAATAGATGCAGAAGGGCATAGGAGGCACATGCTTGTACACACTGTGCTAAGCACATCACATCTTACTATTGAGCAGAAACTCAGAAATCTAATACCTGCTGATGACCCACAGCATTGAATCTCTTGGTCTCCTTGTCCTGAACAAAATTCACTATTTAATGAATTAAGTATTGGTTATTCATGGTGAGCATAAGTGTTATGGACTAAATTGTTCTCCCCCACCCCCCAAAAAATTCATGTGTTGAAACCCTAACCCCCAATGTGACTGGATCTGGGGATAGGGTATTTAGGAGGTAATTAAGGTTAATTGAGGTCCTAAGGGTGGGGCCCTAATCTGATAGAACTGTGGCTTTAAAAGAAGAGGAAGAAACATCAGCGATCGCTCTCCCTGCCATGTGAGGACACAAGGGAGTGGCCATCTGCAAGACAGGAAGAGAGTTCTCAGCAGAAACTGAGCCTTCAGGACCTTGTTCTGGGACTTCTATCCTTCAGAACTGTGAGAAAATAAATACCTCTTGTTTAAGCCACCCAGTTTATGGTACTTTGTTATGGCAACTCAAACTAATACAATAAGGAATACATATAAATTAGCAAGCTCTGATACCTGCCCTTAAACAATACTTTCATCACTTAAAATTTATAAGAACCAATCACCTATAATCCCACCAATTAGAAGTATCAATATTTGAGTGTATGACAATCCAGACTGGTCTATTAATATTCATATATTTTCCTACAAAAAGTGATTATGCTGTCTGTACCTATTTGCAACCTCAAGTATTATCTTACCATCTCCTTCCAAGGGCTGACATCCTTAAATAATCACTGGGTTTACAGGAAGTGGAAGCTGTTTTCAATAACATAAACTTCAATAAGTAAAACAGTAGTTGGGTTAACTCTGATTAAGTGTCAGTTAGGTAACACAATCACAAGGCCAGAAGATTTCAGAGTTTGAAGTAACCATGTTGGTCATCAATACCTTACCTCTTGCCTGAAGTAATTATCTGGCAGAGTCACTCAGCTTCTTGCTGTGACAGGCTGCTTACACTGTGCCCAAACCTGCCTTCCTATAGCTTCTATCCAATAGTCCTAGGACTGTGTCCTGGAGACCCAAACAATGTAGTTGTCCCTCCTCAAATATTTGAAGTCAGCTGTTGTATGTCTGCCTCTATAACTCCAGGGCTTCTCCTGATGACATTTCCCTTATCCTTTGAATCCAGCTTACATGAATGGGGAACATCCTGGTTGCTGATGTGCTCAAGTTTGCTCATGATGAGATCTCTTTGCATCCTGATTCTGTCATCCAAAACATTTGCTCTCCTTTCAACACTGGTATTTGTAAATATGATAAACATACTGTATATCCATGATAGATTCAGCAACCTCTGTATTTGCATATCATTTAGGCTGCATTTGCACAAGATTAGGATTATTTCAAAGGGCCTGACAGAAAGAATGAACGTTGTCAGGTGACCTGGGATTGGATAATAACCCATTGTTCAGTTGCATCTGTTAATAATAGCTTCATTAACATTGATTCTATCTTGAGCAGTGTGTTAGGCTGAGATGAGAGGTACATGGTGGCAGGTGAAAGACGTAGCTACTAAGTGAGTACTCATACAGACAGGAGATGGGAAAAACAATTGCTCACCTAGAGTAGTTTTACTCAGCATTTCTTTTTTCTTTTTCTTTTTTTTTTTAAAGTAGGCTCCATGCCCATTGTGGAGCCCAAAGTGGGGCCTGAACCCAAGATCCTGAGCTCAAGATCTGAACTGAGATCCAGAGTGGGATGCTTAACCAACTGAGCCGCTCAAGTGCCCCTCAGCATTTCTTAAATATATAATGTGGGGCAACCCTTCTAGTTACTAGATTCACTTGCCTGTCTAACCAGAGCCATAGTTTTCCCCCAATAAACCCACTAGTAGTAGGGATTGAGATTTAGGGCCCTGAACAAACAAGGGAGGAAAATATATAACATATATAATATTAAATATATATATAAATAAATAAAATATATAAATATGTTATATATTTTTCCTCCTCAGTCTCTAAGGGTGAACACCCAGGAACACTTACTGGTTCACACTTCTCACCTGCTCCCACTTTGAGCCAATGGCTGTGGTTCAGGATCTGCAGGTCCTTCATTGGCTGAACCAGTGGAGGGTGGGGCTTGGGCTACTCTGATTGGATATTCCCATCATCCCATGAGGCATAACTGCAGGTTCTGAAGCTTTGCATTTTAAAAAACAAAAGAGTATTAAAAAAAACCCCAAAAAGTATAGACCAGAAAACAATAGAATTGGATAAATCTGAGCTAGTTAGATTAGTTATTCAGTTCTAGGAAGCTTGAAAAAGGCACTATTTTATGAGCTTCCTGATTTAGCTCATTTCTGTACTGTGTTTGGATCCTCGGTTATTTATTTAAATGAACTCCACAGTAGGGGTCATGTTGAAAAAAGTCTATATGGGGTATTTTGTTTTATGAACAATGTTTCCCCCAGTTTGATGCTTGTAATTTATTATAAATAATAATAAATAAATATATTATTTAATATATATAATAAATTATTTATTTAATATATATATTTAATAAATTATTTATTTATAAATAGCAGTAAAGCTGTTTGTCTTACTTAAAAAGTCTTTTCTGTAATGTGACACCAAACTTATTAATAATATTTGAAGTAGAATTTTTGTATTCTCCTTTATAAATGGGACTTCTCAGAAATTTGTTTAGCACACATTCTTCAATAGGTTTTGTCATCATATTATATTTTCTTGAAATAAGAAAGAGGGATTTTTTTCATTATCTGGAACTATTTTATTAGCAGTAGAATTACCTGATCCTTGAAGGTTTGATAAGACACACCCGTGGAAGCCAGGTCATTTGGGACCATAGCTCATTGATGACCTCTATTTCTTTAATTCTTTGTTTGATTCAATTTTTATAATTGGTTTGGTTTTATAATTTCCTTGGTTCAAATGTTAAACTGTTTTGCATTCATACATGTAGAAATATGTTTGCATGTATCACCAAAAATTCCAAGTGTTGGAGTTTTAATTTAATTTAATTTAATTTAATTTTTTAAAAAGATTTTATTTATTTATTTGACAGAGAGAGATACAGCGAGAGAGGGAACACAAGCAGGGGGAGTGGGAGAGGGAGAAGCAGGCCTCCCACCGAGCAGGGAGCCCGATGCGGGGCTCGATCCCAGGACTCTGGGATCATGACCTGAGCCGAAGGCAGACGCTTAATGACTGAGACACCCAGGCGCCCCTGGAGTTTTAATTTTAAAATATTTCCCATTTTATTGATAACCTTTCTCTCCTTAAGGAGGTTTCTTAGAGAATTAGGTTAATATATATTTTTCATCAAATAGCTCTTATGAGTATTAATCAATATTAGCATTTAAAGTATTTTTAGGATCTAAGGGGCGCCTGGGTGACTTAGTCATTAAGCGTCTGCCTTTGGCTCAGGTCATGATCCCGGGGTCCTGGGATCGAGCCCCACAGCGGGCTCTCTAATTGGCAGGAGGCCTGCTTCTCCCTCTCCCACTCCCCCGCTTGTGTTCCTTCTCTCACTGTTGTCTCTGTCAAATAAATAAATAAAATCTTTAAAAAAAAAAGTATTTTTAGGATCTAAGTATTGATAAGAAAATTTTAAACATGGTACATGTTTAAGGATTTAAAACTGTATCTGTAAGTATTTTCATTTCTGTATATATTCTAATTTTGGAGATGGTGGTTTTGCCATTTCTTTCCCAAATCACAGAGTTCTTATGATAACTGAAGACACTGGTTAGTAAGCAGGTCCCTTGATTGTGGGAGCACTCTGGTAGCTATGTCAGAGTTTCTTCTCAAGCCATAGTGGCCACCCAGTATAATGTGGATTAGAGGTGAAATGGCCAATTTTTGGCACAGTCATAGTGCTGGAGGTATAACTTTGGTTAGGAAGGTCACATTCTGCCAAGGGAATAAAATTGACATTCCACAATATAGGTGATTTGAGTGATACATTTTTTAAAAGATTTATTTACTTGAGAAAAGAGGAGAAAGAGAGAGAGGTGGAGAGATAAAGAGAGAGCACAGTGGGGAGCAACAGAGGGAGAGGGAAAGAATCTCAAGCAGACACCCTGCTGTGGGGGGGGGGGCTCCACAAGGGGCTAGATTTCTGAGTGGAACCATCCTGAGATCATGATCTGAGTAGAAATCAAGAGTCAGACGCTGAAACAACTGAGCTAACCAGGCAATGTGGAGTGATATTTTTTAAAAGTTTTCATTATATAGTTATCAGTTAGCTGCTATTCTCAGAAGACCTTTTGCTCTTTGTGGCATCTTACAAAGATTTTCTAACTGACGTCCCAAGAAGTTTAGAGGGCACCAGAATTCCCTCTCTGATTGTCCGATGTGATGTGATGTGAAGCTCGAGGGTATGCAATCCCAGGGGACACGGCCTGGCATAGAGCCCCACTTCCCTGCATTGCATTTTGTCCAATCAGATATGGAGGTTGCCCGTGACGTCAGGAAATGCAGCGACTATAAACGGGCCAGCGCCCCTCTGCAGCCGCCATTGTCCTTCCTTCCGAGCTGTCGGGAAGGCGAGCCCCACATGGCTGAGCCTGGCTGTGAGACCTCTTCTGGCGAATGCGTGGGCACGGAGGAGCCCACAGAAGTGGACCCGAAGAGCCCGAAGCACGAGCAGCCAAGGCGCCAATGCCGCCGCCGCCGCCGCCGCCGCCGCCGCCGCTGCCCCAACAGTTTCGCTATCTACTTCCCCAGGGTTCTGAAGCAGGTTCACGAGGGCCTGAGCCTCTCGCAGAAGACCGTGAGCATCTTGGATTCGTTCGTCAAGGACATCTTCGAGCGCATCGCCGACGAGGCC